>NC_052355.1:27229988-27273429 GCF_009727055.1 Benincasa hispida | reverse complement strand
AACCCGTTTTCTAAAACCGTTTTCCCTAAAACGGGGGTGGAGGTTGCAAGAGGCACTCGGTGTGCCATCGGCAGTCCGTAATCGAGTTGGCTGGCTTGTTCGTGAGCGGGAACAAGTGCCGCACAATCGCTAAGAGAAGCTTCCGAAAGAGCGATTGTGACACGTTGCACATGCAAGTTTTCCTAGTAAAATCCAAGTATAAATCCTACTAGGTTGCCTGGTAAGCCCAGGGTCGAACACAGGGACTATGAAGACAGTATGCGATGGTAAATTCTAATTCCTTTGCGGTAACAATCAAAACAATAAGTTGGTTGGTATGTTTGTTTAAAATATAAATCCTATGCGGCAGAATTGAGAAAAGAGTCAATAACAGCGAAAGTTACAATGAGTATGCAGGGAACGGGTTGAGAAGGGATTTAACTAACACTTCCTAAGATTGCGTTCAAGTTATGCGATCATGCTACACACATATAATAACAAGTCATCACTCAATGCAAATGCTATAGCTCCTAATTTTAGGACGCATGCGATGTATACGATGATGTCTATAGGACTTATGTCTAAGCCTCTATTCTTGTCTATGCGATGATGAATGACACACACATACACAAGGCGACCACATACTATCATATCTTATTTCTAGGGTGCATGCGATGCATGTTAGCAAACAGAACTTATCTCTAAGTTTCTATCTCCATCTTATGCGGTTCTAATCTGATTTTCTCAAGCCTAGATTCTAACCTAACTCTCTCAAGTCTAGGTTCTTTCTTTAGACTCTCTCTCAAGTGTATCTAAAAGGGTGATGGACGCATACATAAGACAAGATGATCGTATAAAATGAAGATCTTAGGTCATGCTAGCTAAGTGCTTCTCAACCCATTCAGAAGTTTAGTTACTCATGCGTAATCTAAAGAGAGTGAACAGATGTAGAGATGAAAATTCCATTTTTATAGATAAGATCAGAATATAGAATGACAATGGAAAGTAGGAATAGTGAGCCTGGTAGCAATGTCTTGCTTCCCAAGGCTTTTACACTATGTTTTTCTCTACTCTGCCCAAAAGAATGATCTTGCTTTCGTAAGAGTCGGTCCTCTCTCCATTCTCAACGCTTCCCAGCACTCTCTCGAGCTAACCAAAAACGATCTTTTAGCGTCTTCTCTCTTCATTCGCCTCGCCTTCTAAGTATAAAAATTACAGACTACGACTATCTATGGAAATGGCGAGAAAGAACTTCAAAATTCCGAACTACTGAACTTCTGTAACGAAGGTGGCCTTTGGTATTTATAAAGCTTCAAGGTGAAGAGCTTTTCTCTCAAATGATTGCACTGATGGGATGTCATTAATTCTCTGTCTGATGTGCTGATTAATTGTCACCGAAAAGTTGAGTGTACTTGCTACAGTGTGTCATTAGCGGCTTGTCAACTACATTCAGATTTGACCATCATCAGCTTTCTATCCCATCGTGATTTATTAAGCTTTCACCTTGATGTGCCGTCTTTCTGCGGCCACCTCTTTGAGCAAATCTTCACGAACGCATATGATCACATAGCTTTGCGGTCGCAATCTTCTAATGCGCTCGGACGCTGAATTCCTTGGATCACAATTTTGCTTTACGGCAATGCATTTTCCTGCACAAAATACGTAAATTAGATGCTTTAATACGATGGGCGCATATGATCACACTGTTCTCAACTTAATGCTTTTGAACACGATTTTACATATTTTTACCGTCGCAATTCTACATTGCTTTATATCTTTGCGTTGTAATAACGTGCATTTCTACCCGTTATCATCGGACCACAAAGGTTTGTATGTATAAGCTCCAAGGTTTCCTTGGCTCTATAACCTTTTCCAATAAAAGGTCGTTTGGTCATCTTGACTTCAAGGCATGATTCACATACCAGCAAGGAGTTTTCTTCTAAACTCTTTAGAAGTCCACATTGCATCAACTGCTCAATCCTATTGAGGTTGAAGTGACATAACCTTAGATGCCAAAGATGGGCATTTTTCCTTATGAGAAACCTTTGGTCTTTTTGCAGTTGTCGTCGTACAGAACATTTTAGTATTAAGCAAGGCTTTTATGACTAACGGCCTTAGTACATATAAGTTATTTTTTATTGAACCAAAACCAATTTCCATACCATTCTTGAAAATAAACATTTTACTCTCAGAAAAGGAGGCGGTATAACCTTGTTCAATGAGACAAGAAACCAAGATTAAATTCCTCTTAATATGAGAATCTATAAAAACATTATCCAGTAACAGATAACGTTTCTTGTCCAAAAATAATTTCAGTTTGCCTACAACAATAGCTGAAACAACCTCACCAGTACTGACTCGAAGAGTCAACTCTCCCTGTGGCAATGTTTGCTAGGAACTAAATCCTTGGTAGGAAGAACTGACGTGGTTAGTAGCACCTGAATCAAGTATTCAGGAAAAATCATCATTCTCTACCAAAAATGTCTGACCAATAAATCACATTTACTGTCTTTAGACTTTTTACTCTTTTAGAGAGTAGTGGGATCAGTATCAAAACCTAAATAAGCACCAAGTTCCATTTTAGAGAACACTTCTTGTCGATGAACTTCTCCAGAGTCAGCAACATTTGCTTTCTCTAACTGGAGGTTATCTTAGGAACCGACACTGCTGGTTTCTTTGTCATCCATCCTTTTATGCTCAAAAAGTGAGAATTGACGTTCAAACTGAAGGATCTCTTACCGAAGAGTTCCATAGCACATTCGAATCGCTCCGATCTCACCGTGACCGAAATACAACATTATACATTCATACGAATAATTATGCAAACAAACACTAATTATCGGCATGCTATGAACAACAAAATAACAAGAGAATGAATGCCATATCAGTTGAAAACGTTCTTCACACTTCGGAACTCAAAGCAGCAAAACCCTCCACCCGATCAACCAACACCCAGCAGCAGCATCAACTATAACAGCACGAACAATCGCATGGGCACAAACACCGCGGGGACGACACCACCAGAAAAGAGCCCCGGGTATTCTCGGAGTGAGAATCCAAAGTGTGGTCTTTGGTGAATTTGGTAAATGAAGGAGGAATACCAGATCGTGTAGGTGATAAGCAAGTGGGAGGGAAAAAAGGCGCTATCGTATAGCAAAATGCTTATTGTTTAGGAGAAGCTACACGATCGTGTAGGTTTTATTGAACGATCGTTTAGGAAAAGATATACGATCTCTTAGTAAAATCGGCACACTATACGATCATTTAGAGAAGCTATGCAATCGTGTAGGAACTAGTGTGCGATCGTTAAAGCGCAAGGTAGACAATCGTCTACACGAAGAGCAACTATCGTATAGGCTCTCGATTCTTTTAAGCGATCGTTTAGAATTCTACCAACGTGCGCTCTCTTTCTTTTCCAGACCAAGGGATCAAAATGAAACAATTTCTTTTTTATTTCATCGGTTACAATAACCGACTCATTCCCACTAACCCACGTCCAAACGTGATTTTTGGCTTAATTATCATATAATTAACCAATTAATTAATAATAAATATAATCATATTATATTTTTACCCTATAGTTTGATATCACATATCTACTATAGTATTTTCTCCTCTACTTGATATAAATCATATTTATATCTAATTCCTCCAAAAATATATGTATCTCATACAATTTAGGCCATTATATCATATATAATTAACCAGTCCAATTACATCATATATAATCGAACTTCCTCTTGTCAATTTGAACATTTCAAATTAACCCAAACACTGGTTCTCAACTTTATCCAAGCTACCCAGGGGACCTAATGGACTTGTGGCTCGAAGCTCTAATGGTCCGTGAATAGCTGACTAAACTCTTTAGCCACGAGATCCACCATCCGTTAACTATCAAGCATTCCACTAAAGACCAACAACTGAACTCTTCTTACCACAGATATATTTCGTTGTCCATCGAATATAACCAATCATGAGTACAATGATACTTCACAAATGCTGATAATGGGTAGAAATGCACATTATTACAGTGCAAATAAGTAAAACAATGAGGGAATACGACGGTGAAAATATACAAAATCATGTCCAAAAGCGTTAAACTGAGAATATTGTGATCGCATGCGCCCATCGCATAAAAGCAGTTAATTTACTTATTTTGTGCAGGAAAAATGTGTTGGCCCAAAGCAAATTGCGATCCAAGGAATTCGGCGACCGCGCGCATTAAAAGATTGCAACCGCAAAGCCATGCGATCGTATGCGCTCGCAAATTCCACTCAAGAAGGTGGCAGCATAAAGACGACGCATCAAGGTGAAATCATAATAAATCATGATGGAATGAAAAGCTGATAACAGTCGAATCCGAATTTAGTTGATAAGCCGTTAATGACACACTGTAGCAAGTACATTCAACTTTTTAGTGACCATTAATCGACACATCAGATAGAAGATTTAATGACCTCCCATCATTGCAATCATTAGAGAGAAAAGCTTCTTCACCTTGAGCTATATAAATACCGAAGGCCACCATCGATGAAGGAGTTCGCCACATGCAAAAGATAGATCATATACAAATAGATAGTCGTTAGTCTGTAGTTCATATACTTAGAAGGCGGAGGCGAGCGAAGAGAAGAAGACACCGAGCGATCATTCCTGGTTAGCTCGAAAGACTGCCGGGAAGTGTTGTAAAAGGAGATAGGGCCGACACTTGCGAAAGCAAGGATATTCTTCTGGGCAGAGTAGAGTAAAAAGACAGTGTAAAATCCACGGGAAGCAAGACATTGCTACCGGGCTTCTTATCTTTACTTTCCATTGTTGTTTTGTATTCTGACTTTATTTATAAAATTGAATTCTTATCTCAACATTTGTTCGATCTCTTCACATTTCGCATGAGTAGCTAAATTTCCAAATAGGTTGAGAAGTACTTAGCTAGCATAACCTAGGATCTTCACTTTGTTTCCTGGGGACATGCAGGATTTTATTTCGTCGTTTTGTGAAGAACTTTTTCAAAGATGAATGACTTTGAGTTGCACTGCTTATGAGAGGTCGAGAGAACGTTTGGATCTTTGATGACACATACCTCAACGCGATTCAGAATATGAAAGAACGCATTTGATACGCGACACTGTGATTGATCGCACTGACTGGACAAAGCCGATTTGGCTTGATGTGGCGGATGGCTAGTGGATGTATGCGATGAGAGGCAGTGCTAGACAGAAAGAGAAAACAATGCTCCCCATCGATATTGCGTAGTTAGAACCGTTGAAACCACGCCCAAACGAACTACACTACCACTGAAAAGAATTTTTGCGGATGATCTTTACGCTGGAAAAATTGTAGAGCTTACTTGCTGAGATCAAAGTGATCGTTCACACCAACACTCCGGCAATTCAATATTCTAATGGACCAAGAAGAGTTTCCAAAGCCGAGTGGATTCGATGAGGTTTTCATTCTCCAAGAATTAAATGGAAGATCATTGACGCAAGGGACGAAGAACACGGTTCACGAAGCCACCTATCAAGATTAGAAAATTCTGGAAGACGATGAACAGTCGGAGGTGACGGCAACCTTTCCCAGAGTATGAATCATTCAAAATTGAAGGTTAACCATGGTATGCGATTGTGCTTCAATTATCTCTGGTATGTGAACATTTTCTACAGCATAATTACAAACCACTAAAAGAGGCGGTTTATTAGCCACGATGTAATCGTATTATTGGGACGAGCAGCAAATCTTTACATAGAGGGGGTCAGACCAGATCTTGCGATCTATGTGTGACCAGAGACTGTCAACAGGCTACTATCTCAATGCACATGCTCACAACGAATATGGTGGAATTTGGAGGTAACGCAAGCAGTTAAAGGGTGTTACAGAAAGAGGATTTTTTGGCCAAACTTTATTCAAAGGACGCAAGAGCTATTCAATAGAATTGGACAGTGTGCACGCATGTGGGAAACTTTACATGGAAGATGTGCAGGATATGAATATTATCTTAGAATTGGAGCTAATTAAACGTAGGAGGATAGGCTCATGGGATGCATTATCCACCATCAAATAGGTCACAAGGTACATTTGCTTGGCATCGATTTATGTTTCGCAAATTGGGTTGAAGCCGGTATCGTACGTGAAGGCGTGCGATATATCTCCAATTCTTGAGAAGAAATATCTTCACTATTTTGGCACCTCACGTCCAGTCAATAAGTCGATGAGGTCCCACTAATTTCAGAATTGGCGTCATTTAAAAAATTGCTGCTAAATAATGAATATCTACATAAGGCGCCCCGCCTAGCCATCACAGAGCAAACGGCCAAGCCGAGGTGGTCAATAGGGGAAATCGGTTAATCCTTAGAGAATGGTGGGTGGATCTTCACGCAAAGATTGGTCTATGAAGCTTAGTACGATGCCTGGTAGGCGTACAGGTATTCCTATTAAAACACCTATGGCATATTCACCCCGTACATGTGGTGTTTGGGAGCAGGCACCCTTATCCCTTTGAATTAGCAAAAGCACTGTGGGCAGTGAAGAAAGCTTAATTTCCTGATTTTGAGACCACAGGGGAAAGGCAGAGTAAAACTTCAGTGTGTCGAGAACTGAGAGATGGGAGCAATTCAATGCACACAGCAAATGCCAGATCTATAAGAGACGTGCACAAATGGTTGTCATCGCAAATGCGACTATGCGGAGAGAATATCCCGTTGGACATCGAAGGTTCGTTGTTATACATTTCTAGCTATGATTTTTCCCAAAACAAGATCACGATGGTTCGGACATTTATGAATCAGAGGTGATTGCCTGCATGGGGCAGCTTGGACGTTAACTAATGTGGACCGAGACCAACCGATTAAAAGTCACTAACGAGCAAAGAAGAGTCAAGGAATATATCACGAAGAAAGACTTGCATTCGCAAGAAAAACCTCGGGACTAAGTGATTTTCCTGATTGAGAAAAATGAGCGAGTCCCTGCGATGTATGCGGATTACAGACTCATCGGGACGCAAATTCTTTTCGAAAGTATCCTTTTTTAATATCTTTATTTAATGGAACTTACTTTATCCTTTTTATCTCAACATCAAAAAAAAAAATTATCAACTTGTCTTTATATTTTTTACCCTCTCGATTTTTTTATGCAACGATCTGGTAAACTGATTGTGTGGAGCTAACACGATAACGAAAAATGCGAACCATTTCATTCAGCTTCATCGCAATCGAAGAAAATCAGCTCGCCGCAAAGAAGGATGCGATCACAAATTGATTGCGAGCAACAAGCAAAATTTGGGGGTTGTATCTTCTTTGACATTTTTATTCTAAAATTTTGCAATCTCGCATCTCATTCTTAACCATTGATTAATTTTATCATCGCATCCTCTTTGTTTGCACAATCATGAATGATTGATACTTTAGTTAGTTACAATAGTTTTTTTCCGTACAATAGGATTTTTCAATGATGAAACGCATACATGCCTCTATTTCTCATCGCATGTACTAGATTCCACTTAATTTCATGACAGTCATTTTCATGAAACATTCTAGAAGTTAGTGGTCCACCAGTTTTCTTTCAAAATGAGTTTTTACCCGAAACTTTCTAAGAGGCATCGCCATTGAATGATTTCAATCTATCATCAATGAGGACATTGCTTGCGTTTAAATTTGGGATGCAATATTTATTTTTCAACCTTGCTACTTTTAGACATTTTAAAAAAAATAAATAAATTCATTTCATAACGTTGAGATCGGATCCTTATCATATTGGGTATGTCGCATGACACCCGTGGGGGCAGCCAAAACGAAGGTAGGAATCGTGATCAACGCATAAATCAAAGTGATCGCAACTCCGCTCCAAATGGCATCCAGGTTTAGGCTGAGGAAAGAGCGGCCTTGCTCGTAGTTGGATGCTCGCTGACACCCGTGGGGTAAGCCAAACGAAGCTAGGCATTTGGTATCAGTGGCAAGGTCAAAAAAAAGAATAATCTAAACTGTTGCAAGGATAAAAAATCATTTGGAAAAACACCTCAGTTGAAAAAAGTTTTGAATAAATTCATGCGATGGTCCCGGAAATAAGTTAAAGTCTTTTTAATGTTTTAAAACTTATTAGTGCCTAAGGTCTTAGAAATATTTTAGGAAGAGTACCAGGATGGAAATTAAGAAGATTGGCGCTTCATTAAAAAATTTGAATAAGGCACCTCGAGAAAGAAAATCTAGGTAAGGATAAAGACGACTGGCTCTCTAAAGAAAACCTTTTTAGTTTATGGCTTGAGGACAACATTGTTTAAATTTGGAGGTGTTAAATAACGGGCAGGCCTGGGAATGCATAGAGGGCAGGTCAACACAATTGATCAGACGAGCACAAGTTGTGCCTCTTGTGGAGAAGCCCATCTAATGGAAAAATGACTGAGGAACCCGCAATCTATATGCTATGTAAAGAATAAACCTTTCTCCAACACTTACAACCCTAGGTGGAGAAACCATCCCAACTTCGCGTGGCAAAATCAACAACAAAATTATCAACCTATGGCACAAAAAGAAGGGCCGCAAGGATTTTTCCCGCGAACAAACGGTCAATCGCAAAATCAAGCTAGCAGCTCACAAGTGTCGTTGTCTTCATCTTTGGAGAGCCTATTAAAGCAGTATATTGAGAAGAATGAAACAGTTCTCAAGAATCAGGCGACTTCAATCCGCAATCTTGAAATCCATATAGGACAGATTGCGAGCGAGCTTAAAAGTAGACCGCAAGGGGCATTGCTGAGTTCAACTGAACTCTCTCGCAACCCAAGGAACATGGGAAAGGAGCAATGTCAAGTCGTGACTTTACGAAGCGGAAAGACAGTAGCAGAAGAGAAAAAGAAGCCAAGTAAGACTAATCCAGTTGCGATGGAATCTAGACCTCGTTAACATAGGATGAACCAGAAGAAAATGAGATGATGGAACCAGAAGTTGCGTCCACTTCCAAGCCTATTGAATAGAGAACTGTGAAAGTACAGCTGCCACCATTCCCTTAGAGACTTAAGAAGAAGAAAAATGAGTAAGTGCAGTACCATCGCTTCATGAAAATGTTGAAACAGCTATATATCAACATCCCTTTCACTGAAGCGATTGGAAAAATGCCAAAATATGTTAAGTTTGTTAAGGACATGGTGACAAAGAAAAGGAGCACAGGTAAGTTTGCAATGGTGGCATTAATGCAAAAGTCAAACACCATTATTCCACTGAAAATGCGCGACCCCGGAAGTTTCACAATACCCTGCTCAATTGGCAGGATATATATAGGTCAAGCGCTTTGCGATCTTGGGGCCAGTATAAACTTAATGCCTCTTTCAACTTTCAAAAAATTGAATGTGGGGCAGCTAGAGCCCATAACGGTGACTCTCCAGTTGGCGGACAGGTCCCTAGTTCATCTAGAGGGAAAGGTGAAGGTTGTTCTGGTCTCAATTGACAAATTTATTTTACCGACAGACTTCATCATTCTCGACTATGAAGCGGACAAGGATGTACCCATCATATTGGGACGACCATTTTTATCCACTGGTTGCACTCAAATTGATGTGTACAAGGGAGAGATCACGTTTAGTATGAATGGAAAGAAGCTCAGATTTGACATTATTAAAGCAATGAAGTATCCAGAAGACGAAGACCTAACCGATTCTGACAATGAACCCAATTGTAATGAAGAAGAAGAGTCTGAAGATGAAGATGAAAGAGATGATGCGACTGCATCCATAGTAACCTACAGTGTGATCATGGAAACAACAAACAAGGAAGAAAAATTGATGTTGAATGAAGTGAGAAAAGCGCAGAAACCATCCTTAGAACAACCACCTACTGTGGAAATAAAAACCTTGCCAAGCCACTTGAAGTATGTTTTCTTAGGGAAAAATGAAACTCTGTCAGTGATAATTTCCACTACGCTATAAGAAGAATAAGAGAATGCACTGGTTAGCATCCTAAAGAAGTACATAAAAGCAATAGGATGGATGCTAGTAGACATAAGAGAAATCAGCCCTGCATATTGCATGCACAGGATACGTCTCGAAGACAACCAAAAAGGGTCTATCGAACCTCAATGCATACTAAACCCTGCGATGAAAGAGGTTGTGAAAAAGAAGATAATCAAATGGTTGGATGCAGACATTATATATCCAATCACCGATAGCATGTGGGTCAACCCTATGCCATGTATGCCTAAGAAAGGAGGAATGATTGTGGTCCCAAATACAAACAATGAATTAATATAATTGAGGACCGTCACTGGCTGGTGGATCTGCATGGACTACCGCAAACTCAATGCGGCGACGAAGAAGGACCATTTCCCCTTGCCTTTTATTGACCAGATGCTAGACCGCCTAGCAAGAAATGATTACTTCTGTTTTCTGGACGGGTATGCGGGCTACAACTAAATAATGATTGCTCCTGAAGACCAAGAAAAAACCACACTCACCTGCCTATACGGAATGTTTGCTTTTCGCTGTATGTCGTTCGAATTATGCAATGCGCCGAGCACGTTCCAAAGGTGCATGATGGCCATCTTCTCTGAGTATCTTGAAGATTCAGTGGAAATTTTTATGGACAACTTCTCAGTTTACGGGCAAACGTATGACGTCTGTCTAAACAATTTGGAAAAGATACTAAAGAGATGTGACGAGACAAATCTTATGTTGAACTGGGAGAAGTTCCACTTCATGGTGAATGAAGGTTTTGTGCTCGAGTACAAAGTTTCCAAGGAAGGACTGGAGGTGGATAACGCGAAGATTGGGGCCATTGAAAAGCTTCCACCACCAGCAAATGTGAAGGCTATCAGGAGTTTCCTGGGACATGCAGGATTTTATCGTCGTTTTGTGAAGGACTTTTCAAAGATTGATTGACTATTGAGTGCACTGCTAGAGGTCGAGAGAACGTTTGACTTTGATGAACAATACCTCAACGCATTCAAGATACTGAAGAACGCATTGATAACCGCACCTGTGTTGATCGCACTTGACTGGACAAAGCCGTTTGAGCTGATGTGCGATGCTAGTGGTTATGCGATGGAGGCAGTGCTAGCACAAAAGAAGAAAACAATGCTACACCCCATCGCATATGCGAGTAGAACCTTGAACCCCGCCCAAACGAACTACACTACCACTGAAAAAGAACTTTTTGCGGTGATCTTTACGCTGGAAAAATTTAGAGCTTACTTGCTGAGATCCAAAGTGATCGTTCACACCAACCACTCGGCAATCAAATACTTAATGACCAAGAAAGATTCAAAGCCGAGGTTGATTCGATGGGTTTTCCTTCTCCAAGAATTCAACATGGAAATCATTGACCGCAAAGGGACGAAGAACACGGTTACGAACCACCTATCAAGATTAGAAAATCTGGAAGTCGACTGCAACCAGTCGGAGGTGAACGCAACCTTCCCAGATATGCAACTATTCAAAATTGAAGAGTTACCATGGTATGCGGATGTGTTCAATTATCTGGTATGTGAACAATTTCTACCAGATAATTACACAACCCACTAAAAGAGGCGGTTTATACACGAATGTAAATCATATTATTGGGACGAGACAAATCTTTACAAGAGGGGGTCAGACCAGATCTTGCATCTATGTGTACCAGAGACTGCTCAACAGAGCATACTATCCCAATGCCATGACTCACCGTATGGTGGACATTTTGGAGGTCAACGCACAGCAGTAAAGGTGTTACAAAGAGGATATTTTTGGCCAACTTTATTCAAGGACGCAAGAGGCTATTCAATGAAATGTGACAGGTGCCAACGCATGGGAAACATTTCATGGAAGAATGTGCAATGAATATTATCTTAGAATTGGAGCTATTCAACGTATGGGGCATAGACTTCATGGGATCATTTCCACCATCAAATGGTCACAAGTACATTCTGTTGGCCATCGATTATGTTTCCAAATGGGTTGAAGCGGTATCGTACGTCGCAAGCGATGCGATGATACTCTCCAAATTCTTGCGAAGAAATATCTTCACTCATTTTGGCACCTCACGTGCCATAATAAGTGATGAAGGCTCCCACTAATTCAATGGCGTCATCAAAAAATTGCTGCTAAAGTATAATATCTACCATAAGGTCGCCACCGCATACCATCCACAGACAAACGGCCAAGCCGAGGTGTCCAATAGGGAAATCATGTTAATCCTAGAGAAGGTGGTGAATCCTTCACGCAAAGATTGGGTCATGAAGCTAGACGATGCCTTGTAGGCGTACAGGACTTCCTATAAAACACCTATAGGCATATCCCCGTATATGCTGGTGTTTGGGAAGGCATGCCACTTACCGCTTGAATTAAAGCACAAAGCACTGTGGGCAGTGAAGAAGCTTAATTTTGATTTGAAGACCACAGAGGAGGCAAGAAAACTTCAGTTGGTCGAGCTAGACGAATGGAGAATTCAAGCACATGAAAATGCCAAGATCTATAAGAGACGTGCAAAATGTTGGCATCGCAAATGCATATGCGAGAAGAATCTCCAGGTTGGACATAAGGTCTTGTTATACAATTCTCAGCTATGACTTTTTCCCGAAAAATTAAAGTCACGATGGTTCGGACCATTTATAATCAAAGAGGTATTCCTGCATGGGGCAGTTGAGTTAACTAATGTGGACGAGACCAACGCATTCAAAGTCAACGAGCAAAGAGTCAAGATATATCACGGAAGAGACTTGCATCGCAAGAAAACCTCCGTGGACCTAAGGAATTCCTGATTGAAGAAAAATGAGCAGTCCCTGCGATTGTATGCGATACAAACTCATCGGGGACGCAATTCTTTTGAAGTATCCTTTTTATATCTTTATTTNGATTGTATGCGATACAAACTCATCGGGGACGCAATTCTTTTGAAGTATCCTTTTTATATCTTTATTTCATGAACTTACTTTACCTTTTTATCTCAACATCAAAAAAAAAAAATTATCAACTCTGTCTTTCATATTTTTTACCCTCTCGATTTTTTTAGCAACGATCATGGTAAACGATTGTGGTGGAGCTACACGATAACCGAAAAATGCGACCATTTCATTCAGCTCATCGCAATCGAAGAAATCAGCTCGCCGCAAAGAAGGATGCGATCACAAATGATGCGAGCAACAGAGCAAATTTGGGGGTTGTATCTTTCTTTGACATTTTTTATTCTAAATTTTGCAATCTCGCATCTCATTCTTAACATTGATAATTTTATCATCGCATCCTCTTTAGTTTGCACAATCATTGAATGATTGATACTTTAGTTAGTCACAATAGTTTTTTCCGTACCAATTAGGATTTCAATGATGAAACGCATGCCTCTATTTCTCATCGCATGTACTAGATTCCACTTAATTTCATGACAGTCAATTCATGAAACATTTCTAGAAGTTAGTGGTCCACCAGTTTTCTTTCAAAATGAGTTTTACGAAACTTCCTAAGAGCATCGCATGAATGATTTCAATCTATCAGCAATGAGGACATTGCTGCGTTTAAATTTGGGGATGCCAATATTTATTTTCAACCTTGCTACTTTTAGACATTTAAAAAAATAAATAAATCATCATAACGTTGAGATCGGATCCTACTCATAGTTGGATGTCTGCATGACACCCGTGGGGGCAAGCCAAAACGAAGGTAGGAATCGTGATCAACGCATAAATCAAGTGATCGCAACTCCGCTACCAAATGGGCATCAGTTTAGACTGAGAAAGAGCGCCTTGCTCGTAGTTGGATGCTCGCATGACACCCGTGGGGGTAAGCCAAAACGAAGCTAGGCATTTGGATCAGTGCAAGGTCAAAAAAAGAATATCTAAACTGTGCAAGGATAAAAATCATTTGGAAACACCTCAGTTGAAAAAAGTTTTGAAATAAATCATGCGATGTCCCGGAAATAAGTAAAGTCTTTTTTAATGTTAAACTTATAGTGCCTAAGTCTTAGAAATATTTTAGGAAGAGACCAGGATGGAAATTAAGAAGATTGTGGTTCATAAAATTTGAATAAGGCACCTCGAGAAATCTAGGTAAGGATAAAGACGACTGGCTCTCTAAAGAAAACCTTTAGTTTATGCTTGAGGACAAACATTGTTTTAAATTTGGAGGTGTAATAACGGGCAGAAATGCACGTTATTACAGCATAAATAAGTAAAACAATGAGGGAATGCGACGGTGAAAATATACAAAATCATGTCCAAAAGCGTTAAACTGAGAATATTGTGATCACATGCGCCCATCACATAAAAGCAGCTAATTTACTTATTTTGTGCAGGAAAAATGCGTTGGAGCAAAGCAAATTGCGATCCAAGGAATTCGGCGACCGCACGCATTAAAAGATTGCGACTGCAAAGCCATGCGATCGTATGCGCTCGCGGGAATTTGCTCAAGGAAGTGACTGCATAAAGACGATGCATCAAGGTGAAAGCATAATAAATCATGATGAGACGGAAAGCTGATGACGGCCGAATCCGAATTTAGTTGACAAGCCGTTAACGACAAACTGTAGCAAGTACATTTAACTTTTCGGTGACCAATAACCGGTGCATCAGACGGAAGATTTAATGACCTCCCATCATTGAAATCATTAGAGAGAAAAGCTTCTTTACCTTGAGCTTTATAAATACCAAAGGCCACCATCGTTGAAGGAGTTCGCCACATACAGAAGATAGCTCATATACAAATAGATAGTCGTTAGTCTATTCATATACTTAGAAGGCGGAGGCAAGCAAAGAGAAGGAGACACCGAGAGATCATTCCTAGTTAGCTCGAAAGACTGTCGGGAAGCACTGTAAAAGGAGATAAGGCCGACACTTGCGAAAGCAAGGATATTCTTCTGGGCAGAGTAGAGTAAAAAGACAGTGTAAAAGCCACGGGAAGCAAGACATTGCTACCGGGCTTCTTATCCCTACTTCCATTGTTGTTTTGTATTCTGACTTTATTTATAAAATGGAATTCTCATTTCAACATATGTTCAATCTCTTCACATTTCGCATGAGTAGCTAAATTTCCAAATAGGTTGAGAAGTACTTAGCTAGCATAACCTAGGATCTTCACTTTATGCGATCATCTTGTCTTATGTATGCGTTATTCACCTTTTAGAGATACTTGAGAAAGTAGTCTAAAGAAATATCCTAGACTTGAGAGAGTTAGGTTAGAATTTAGGCTTGAAAGAGTCGGATTAGAAACGCATAAGTAAGAGATAGAAACTTAGACATAAGTTCTGTTTCCTATTATGCATCGCATGCACCCTAGAAATAGGATATGATCGTATGCGGTCACCTTGTGTATGTATGTATCATTCATCATCGCATAAACAAGAATAGAGGCTTAGACATAAGTTCTATCGACATTATCGTATACATCGCATGCGTCCTAAAAATAAGAACTATGGCATTTGCATTGAGAGATGACATGCTGTTGTGTGTGTGTAGTATGATCACATAACTTGAACGTAATCTTAGGAAGTGTTAGCTAAATCCCTTCTCAACCCGTTCATCGCATACTCATTGTACTCTCGATTTCATCAACTCTTTACTCGAACCCATCGCATTGAATTTATACTTAAACAAAACACCAACCAAACTTATTTGTTTTTTCCACCGCAAAGGAATCAATTTTACTGACGCATAGTAACTCAGTAGTCCATGTGTTTGATCCTGGACTTACCAGGAAACCTAGTGAGATTTATACTTGGGTTTTACTAGGAAAACTTGCATGTGCAACGCATAACTTATCACTGCAATTTCATACCATTATTTCATCACTCAGGATTGAAGTCATGTTACCTATGGTCATCTTAGTGAAATGAAGTCTTTGTCATGAACGGTGTTATATAACGAGACGTTAACACTTCGTGGTCAGGTCTTATACAAACTATTTGTATAGGATGCCTCCGCTCGCATGTCCCCAACACGTTAGGATCAGACCATCTGTGATAAGTCACAACATTTATGGCCATTCCACAAAGTGTGCCCCATCTGTAGCGTTACCAGGATAAGGTTTCCCTCCTATATCCATATACTACAGACCATTTTGGTTATCACTCAAGATATGATCCACTTGTATGTCACCACATACATTCTTGAGTCACATACAGATAATCAGGGATTTTTATGTTTATTGGTTTGTGGTAAAGCAAATAAAACATGTAACTAAGCAGAAAATACAAGATGTGAAGTAAATATTATATATTAACAACACAAGCATTCGTACAAATTGTTTACAAACTACAGGACACGAGACTTTAGGGCATCAACTCCAACACAAACAATTCTTGCAACGAATCCATGATTTGACATGCAATGACCATGTGCTCAACCCTTTTGGCCAACGCATCAGGTTTGCTAGCCAAAATGTGAAGTCAGGCCAATGAATTAACCTTCATCCACACCTCATATGCATTACGAACACTTTGCGGTGCATCAAGGGTTGGGACTTGAGGACATTCCTCAACCATGACAAACTCGAGGTCGTTTACCACGAAATATGTTTTAATAGACTATTTCCAATGTATGTAATCGATCAAACTAGAGGCAACTAACGGAAAATCATACATGTTGCTGAAAAAGAAACACATTGACCTACATTAGATTTTAGCAAAAACTCGTTGAAAAAAAAAACATCCAATACCGTTTAGCAAAACTGAAATGAACCCCGTGTGACATCTAGTTTCGCAATGACATTTCAAACGTTTAGAACAAAAGCCACCGAAGGGTAGTCAATTTATCCCTCCTTTGAATTGAGACATTCTCAACCAGCCATTAATACCAGAACAACTCTTGCTCCTATAAAGACTAACCATCATTGATTTGGTCAAGAAATCATTAACTTGCTTAACAATTTCATGTAAGTGTGACCCATTATTTTAGGCCCTAGAGTTCTGCCCCAAGCAGCCAATCGGAACGAAAAAAATCCGACTAGGGTAAAAACTAAAGTGACCCTATCCATTTCTGGAGTTCACCTTGATATTGACCAACTTCACAAAACCCATCCAAAGGGGGACGCTCCCAGGGCGCCACAAGGGAGTGCAAGAAGATCTCACGGCGCAAACTAATGAAGAAGACTGCAAGATGTGTTAACACACACTCTTCATCCACTTACTATAAACACTCTCTTCGTCCACCTTGATATTGACTCATGCAAACACCATACGAAGGAGGATGCTCCCAGGGCTCCACGAGCCAAGCATGAATCTCATGGCATGAACATTCAGGGAGAAACATGAGTGGAATCATTGACATATCATATATATCTCTTCCTCCCATTGAGTATTTTATAACCTAGGATTTAGTTTACTTAGAAAAAACACGGCTAAGGATTTTAACTAAGTGAAATTTTAGGTTTACCTAAAAGTAACGTTTACTTTGGAAAGTTGAAATAACTTTTGATCATCATTCATTAAACTCTTTAACAAAGCCTTTGATCAACTGCCGTACATTTATAGCAAATCTATCTAATTCACTTTTTCAGGTAGGGGTGTTCCGTTTCTGTCAGCTTAAGTACCCCAGCCTAGACAAAACCCGCCTTAGACAAAAGGTCCCTTATAGATAGATTTAATACAAATTTAATCTTTTATGGAATTCAATTTAATCCTATTAAAAAGATTTAAAAGACTAAATTAGGTATCTAATCTCATTAGAACCTTGAACTTAGGTCTATCTCAATCCAATTTTAAAACCCTTTTAAAACATGAGTTTGCCTAAGTTCACATGAGACTCTTTCTTATCGACTTTAGTTCTAATTTCTGTTATAACGCTTATAACAAGAAACAACCAAAACCATCCACAATGCGAAGTAACACATACAAGGCAGTTATAACTTTTATAAACAAGCCTTAGTATCATGCTTCATGCATCGTTCATTCATTGTTATGTTTATATAACATTTATATAACAAAGCAACGAACCAAGCATACATGCTTCCATACACCCTAATACTATAACTCTTATAATATAAAGAGGATGCATGAATATGCTAACTGCATGCATATATATAACTCTTATATTTCATGATGCATGCGCATGCTTTCTTGTAATTTCATCATGCCAAAAGCTATATTATAACACTTATAATATATGATGCATGAATAATTGCATAACCTAAGGTAGGTTTTAAATCTATATGTTATACACTATGGCATATAAACCAACATACATCTCATGTACATTATATAAAATTTGATGAACCGGGATAATTAGCCTCAAATCCTCAAAAAACAAAAGCTAACTATTATAAAGCACAATGAGTCTCTGGTTCAAAAAGGCGAACTGGGTCTTAAACTGTCCAAGCGAAGAAACATGTCTCCTTGATCGTGTACCAAATCCTTGTGATCGCCTACAAGATAGAGTAATTGTTTTATTCAATCGTTTACTAACGCTGTGTGAGCATAAACGATCGTGTACCTTTGACTATGCGATGAAGCATGAAGGCACGTGATCGTGCAGCGCGCATCTTGCAATGCAAGCCTTAAGCGATCAACTAAACGACAACGATAAGATGAAGCAAAATCGTCTAAACGATCGCGGAGCAAGCGTCAAGGTATTGCATACCGGGTGTCGTGTAGTTAGTGACTATACGATGAGGCATGCTGAGCTACACGATTGTTTAGTGCGCACGCCTTTTATTAAATGATGAGCATCAAATGCTCTACGTGATCGTTTACCACCAGCGTCCANCTACACGATTGTTTAGTGCGCACGCCTTTTATTAAATGATGAGCATCAAATGCTCTACGCGATCGTTTACCTCCAGCATCCACGCGATTGAGCAACCAATGCTACGTGATAGAGTAAACGCTTTACCCCATCGTTTAGCATTAACTAAACGATCGTTTAGTAAATACTACACGATCGTGCAGAACTTTTCTACACGATCGTTCAGCCAAAACTCAATGATCGTTTACCTTAGGCTACACGATACGACCAACCTTTAGACTTCTTCCTCGATGAAAACTACATCTTCATGCTTTGAAACTTCATCACAAACGACTCAACAATTTCAAACACTTTGAATTACAGACTCGATTGCTTATTAATTATGCCCAAAAACGCAGGGGCTGTTACAAATTAACACTTTGTAAACTGAAAGAAAGTTTTAAACAGAGGCAATCATCCTGTAAACATTCATCAACACATCCACAAATGCATTTAACTCTTAAACTCAATGCAAAAAACTCACCACGACTGTAAAAGGAGTTCAAAATAGAAATAAAATTTGGAATATCAGAACAACCTGACTCTGATACCAATTGAAGAAAATATAAAACGAGGATTTCCATGAGCAGTGGAAGGAAACGTTCCAAATTCCATTCGAGTGAACACAATCAATTACAGTCTAAACGATAATTAACAAGTTATGCACAACAAAAAATTACAGCATGCAAACGATGATACAAGGGATAGAGGATGCATACATTTAAAGAACCATTCTTCAAAACTCCCTCGATCAATCTCCAAGCGTCCAAGAAACGCACACTAGAACGCAATGACTGGTACACAGCACGAACACAATGAACACTGCTTCCACAAAACCAGTCGAGTCTCACTCGATCCACGAACTGAGTAAGGACCCACCACAATGATTACCTTGGTATTCTCAGTGTGAGAATCCAGGAGTTGTGGGCTCTATATGATCTTGGCTTGAGGAGGAGACTGGTGGTCTACGATCAAGTAGACGATCGAGGAAGTGGGAGATATTACACTATCTCTCGTATAGACGATGTGCTCAATCGTGTAGCAAACGGCAGCCTATCGTATAGACTTAGCCACTCGATTGTTTAGCTATGATCAGCTAAGTGACTATCGTATAGTCAAAGGTAAGCGATCGTTTAGTCTTTGCACAGTTATCACTTAGTGAAACTCTTTCACTTAATAGCTTATCTGTGAGTTTTTTCCGAATCAAGTAACTACTAAATTTAGTAAAACAATTTTCCTTTTATCTCACAGTTACCATAAAACTACTAATAACCCCCCACTCAATCGGTTATTAGAGAAAAGAAATTAGTTATCATATAATTAATATATTATAAATAAATATGATAACCAACTTACCATATTATATTTATAACCTATAGTTTTAATATTTCATCTCATGAAACATATAAACCATAGTTCTTTTTCTATTTTATGGTACTTAATGTAAATCATATTTACATTAATTCCTCTACTTGATGTATCTCATACATCACACCAATTATGTCATATATAGTTGAATTTCCTCTTGTTAATTTGAACACTTCAAACTAACCCCAAGAACTAATTCTCAACTTGAACCCATTGAGCTACCAAGGGGACCTTATGGACCTATAGCTTGAAGCTCCAATAGTATATGAATAGTTGACTAAACTCTTTAGTCACGAGATCCACCATCCATTAACTACCGGGCACTACACTAAAGACCGATAGTTGTACTCTTCTCACTACAGATATATTTCTATGTCCATATCAATCAATCAACAGTGTGATAACCCTTCACAAATCGCTCGCAAGTATAGCTGGGTAAATTTACCGTTTTGCCCCTATAGTTACATCTAACTCCTTAAGTACCATTGATTCCTTTAATGAACAATAAGTCATAATCCTACTATGACTGGGTCCTCTCTTCCAAAGAAAGGGTGTGGCCACTATGTTCAAGACCCAAAATTAGTCTTTAAGGGAGTAATCTATCTACTTACCCCTACTTCACATAATGAATGAATTCCATCTTGTGTAATTAAGTTCCCAGCTCCCCAATTAAACAAATCCGCAAAAAGGTAGGCTTGTTGAGTTGGTAATCTGGTCATTCTCACCCATACTAATCAAAGGACCGCTCTCATAGGCAAGAGTTCCTAAAACACTCAAGATTAAGGTCATGTCACCTATGGTCGTTTTAGTGAGATGTAAGTCTCAATTATCAATGGTGTTATATAAAGAGACAAATCATCTCGTGGTTCGGTCTTATACAAACTCTATTTAAAGGACAGCCTCGCTCGCATGTCTCCACATGAATGGTCAGGATTAGACCATCTATAGTAGTTCACAACACTTGTAAACCTCTACAAAATGGATCGTATCCGTAGTGTCACCAGGATAAGGTATCCCTCCTTTATCCTTATATTACAAACCTTTTAGGTTATTAGTTAAGGCATGATCCACTTGTATATCTCATATATATGCTTAAGTTTACATACAATAACCACAGATCTTTGTTTATTGGATATAAGTAAATGAAAATAAAATAACTCTTATTTTATTAATAACAATGTGTACAAAGTTTACAAACTACGAGACTCCAGGAGAATTAGGACGCCAATCCCAACAACACTTATATGCATGTGGTTAGGCCCCAAAGGCTACTCATACACCCTAGATACTGTCATACCTTAGGTATTAGGGGAACCTAGATACCTTCTCCTAATCCTTCAGTATCAAGTTTCTTTTTATATCGTCATCATCATAAAACTTTCCACAAAATGCATAAATCCCATCCGAGCATTCCACTAAAACATATAAGTAGTAAAGTCAATTAAGCAATGCTCACGCAGGGAAGGCTTATTAAAATATGCATTATAATCTTCCTCAAAATTCAATGCATATGACATCAATTAGGTTTTCAAAGGCTAAGGAAAACATGCTGAGAAACTCATTATAAACTCATAAAATCTCATGAAACCTCTTAGCCTTTTGGAAAATAGCAGAATGCTTATGCATTCAATATGCATTGAAATATTTTAGTGCTAGTAAAACTTTATTAATGAATTCAAAACTAGTCACTCACAATCTTTTCAGCTAATTCCTCAGGCTGTGTAGACCTTCTTATGGGCGTTTGTCCTCAAAATCACACCTTGCTGCCCATACACACGGTTGCCCAAGGGTACTCAAGAGGCATCCCACTCTCTTACCCGTTCAGCACATGCGTCGTGTGCCTGGCTGTATTGCACAGCACACGCCCAACACCTAACTGTAGCGCACAACACACCTATCGCACACACAGCGTACTCGCACAACCCAAGCCACACCTATTGCACAGCACGCATAGCCTGCCCTCGCGCACGCTCGTCACCGAATGGCTAGACCGACCAGCTGCTCATTTACGCTTGGGGTGCAGCAACTTGCTTGCTCAACCTATCAATTTCTAAGGTTTATCTTCTAGCATAAATAACTCAAAATTTAGGCATTTTCTTACAAAATTTCCTTCTGATAATTTTTTCCCACATGTGCTAACTAACTTACCTCAAAATTTCAGCCTCAGATTCCACCTTACGAACTCAAAATTCTCAAATCTTCATAGCCTACCCAAGTGATCCGAGAGCCTTGTACACTAGGGGAAATATGAAATTCTCAACTCGTTCCTGTGTTAGAATTTTTGTCCGGCAACCCTAGGTCACCTTCAACACTTCTTACTCTTTAATTTGGCAGTATTTCCCTCTCTTTGGCACAAGGAAAAATGCTCAAACTGAGCTCCCCTTTTTATGGTTAAACTTGCATGAATATAAGTCCTCTTAAGGTGATACCTAGATCACTTAATTTTGGTTTAAGGACTTTAATCTTGTCACTTAGTTCTCTAATCGATGATTAAAATGGATGCTTAGGCCACCTCATTACACTGCTTCTGCATGGTCGCATAGCTTTATTTGCCAACACTCGGCTGCCTTAGTCTTGCCTTGCGACCATCACCCTTAACCTTGCAATGATTGCCCTTATGTTCAACGCCTACTTAGTGGTTAAAGCCTAGGGCTCAGCTGCTCGCATTGACTGTCCTTGCCGCCCCCTTAACCTCAACGTATCATTGGTGCCTTGCCTAGGCACACCTTACAACCATGCCATCGCCAAATGCTAGGCTTATTGCATACCCATGTTGCTTGTCTAGTGGTCCTTAGCATGTGTGCCTACATACCCTTGACGCTCAAGTGGGGTGGTTTGCCGCTCACTAGCCCCTCAACTAATCTTCTTACACAGTTCATCACACTCACTCTCATGGCTATACGCTAGTCCCATTCTTTGAGCCTTCAAGCCGCATACTCCTAGTGGTCGCCTCGGCCTCACTCTCGGCTAACCTTCCTATCATCTCGGTAATGCTTGGTGCCCAATATGCGACCACCTAGGCTTGCTTAGTTGCTTACACACTCTCCATTCCACCTTTATGCAACTAGCTCACCTACACGGTCAAAACTCTCCTTCTAAGTGTTATCTTCCATTATTCGAGTGTACCCTTTCCAAATACTTAGCTAAATTCCCTTATCTCAACCCTTGATGCATACACACACTTCACCACATGACATACAAGTATATTATCCTTCATAACATCATAAGCCATATAGACTTAGTAAAATAAGTTGAGGGCTTACATATAGGGATCAATGTTCAAGAAATAGCCTAAGAGGTCTATAGTATAAGGATAAGGCTGGGTACCTTATCCTGATGACACTATGGATACGACCCACTTTACATTTGATAAAAACACAATGATCCGACGTGTTTTTGTAGGTGACTCGCGAGTGGGGATATCCTCTGAAATGAGTTTGCATAAGACTGAACCATAAAATAGTAACCACTAGATGTAACGTCATTGACTAGTTTAATTCCTATTTCAATTGGATGACCTAGGAAACTTAGTCTTAATCCTATGTGTATCATGAACTCCTGTTCATGAGGGATTGTCCTTTGATTTATATGGGTGAGAGTGGCTAGTTCACCAACTTAATAAGCCTAGCATTTTAGGGACAAGACCGAGTGAGGAGTTGGGAACATCATAATACAAGATGGAATTCACTTTTTCCCAGCTTCAGGGTAAGTAGATGAGTATTTCCTTAAGTGGTGTCTCCAGGACTTGAACAAAGGACCCTATGCTCTCATTGGGCCAAGAGGGGTTTCTGTTTATTGGTTGAACCATAAATAGGTTGTTCATTAGAGGAGCATTGGTATTTAAGGAATCAGAGGTAACCCAAGGGTAAAACGATAATTTAACCCAGTTGGCATTATGAACAGTCGTGAAGGACTAACTTGTTTTTGTTGGTCTATATACGTGGATACAGAAATATATCTACAGTGAGAAAAGTGCAACTATGGGTCTTTAGTAGAGTGTACTCACAATTAACGAATATTTATTAACTTGGTTAATGAGTTTAACCAATTAATCTCATATTGTTGGAGTTTCTGATCTATAGGTCCACCAAGACCCCTTGTTAGCTCATTAAAGGATATTAAAATCTATGATCAAGAGTGCAAACATAGGTCTAAATTAATTTTAAAGGGCTCAAAATTAATTCACCTAGACTTATGTTAGAAACTTTTCTAATGTGATTAGAAATAGGTTAATATTTTTAATAGGATTAAAATGAATTCCATTAAAGATTGAATTTACAAAATAATTGCTCATAAGGGACCTTTGTCTTAGGAACGTTATGTCTCAGAGGGGATATTTAAGCTGACACGGAACACATCCACTTGGGAACCGACGTGGAAGGCAACTTGGGCAAGTATTTTATAAGCATGCAATAAATGATTGATTTTATTAAAGAGTTTACTAAATAAAAACCAAGTATTGTTAAATTATTCAATATAAGTGTTATATTGAGCAAATTAAAATGATTTAGATAAATTCATTAGCTGGTTTTTAACTAAGTATAATAAAATCCTAAAAATATTAGAATACTAATATATCAAATTTTAGCTCTCGTGTTCCTAAGAGTTCACGCCATGAGATCCATGCTCGGCTTTGCGTTGTCCTGGGTGTGACCTCCATTTGGAAAGTGTCTACATAGGTCAATAGCAAGGTGAATGGGGAAAGTGTTCATAGTAAGGGGGAGAAGGACGCGTGTCAACATATCCAACGGTCTCCTCCATTAAGTTGCACCATGAAATTCCTATGGTCTGCCTACATGTCATCTTGAAGCAACCATCCATCCCTTCGGAGGGCCTGGTCATAGGAGTCAAAACAACGCAAACTCCAACAATGGATAAGGTTTCTTCGGTTAATCTTCAACAGTTGTCTTCCTTTTTGGTAGCCTGTTGAAGCGTACCTCTGGGATCTGAAAATGGGAGGGTCACACTTACGGGATGAATTGAGCTAGTTAATGAATCCTTGACCAAAATAATGGTAGCTAAAAACTATAGGAATTAGAGTTATTATGGTATTGGTGATTGGCTAAGATTGTCTCAATTCGAGGGAGGAGTACTTAATCACTCTTTGGTGGTTGTTGCTCTAAATCTTTGAAGTATCATTGCAAAAAATAAATCATTAGTTTAATTAGGGTTCTAAGATTACATGTATTTTGGTTAAATTGATTAGATAACTAAGTAATGGGTTAAGACAAATATAACTAATACGGTTAATTGTTTGTTATTCGTTTTAGCATATCTTCCACAATCATTTCCTTGTTTAAAAACGAAAAATTCACTGGTGAAAACTATGCGTCGTGGAAATTTAACTTGAATACGATTTTGGTTATTGATGATCTATGATCCGTCTGAATGGAGGAATGTCCTTCAGTCCTTGCTCGCAATGCATCCCAAGCATTGAAATATGCTTATGACCGTTGGACGAAGGCCAATGACAAGGCCCCATTCTACATCTTGACAAGTCTGTTTGATGTTCTTACCAAGAGACATGACCATGATGTCTATATGTCAAATCATGGAGTCCCTCTAAAAGATGTTTGGACAACCGTCCATTCAAATCTGGCACGAGGCCCTCAAATACGTTTATAATTCACGCATGAAGGAAGGCCAACAAGTGAGAGAACATGTTCTCGACTTAATGGTCCATTTCAATGTCGTCAAAATGAACGGTGCGGTCATCAATGAGCAGAGTTAGGTGTCCTTTATTTTGGAATCCCTTCTGAAGAGTTTCCTTCAATTCTATAGTAATGCGGTTATGAACAAAATATAGTACAACATGAGTATGCTCCTAAATGAGTTACAAACTTATTAGTCCCTTATGAAAGGTAAGGCATCAGTAGAAGGAAAGGAAAACGTTGCCCCTTCCAAAAAGTTCCACAAGGGTTCATCCTCGGAAACTAAGTCTACTCACTCATCTTCTGGTTCTAAGAAGATCCAAAAAAAGAAAGAAATGAAGGGGAAGGCTTCCGCTACTGGGAAAGGCAAGGGTAAGGCCAAGGTGGCCGACAAGGACAAGTGCTTCCACTGCAATGTGCATGGTCACTAAAAACGCAATTTCCCTAAGTACCTCGCCAAGAAGAAGAAAGAAAAGGGAATTAGTTTCTTCCAGTAGCTTGAGGAGGATGAAATGACACTCAAGGTTAGAATGGGAGATGTCATTTCAGCTCGTACAGTGGGAGTTGCTAAGTTGTTTTTTTGGGAATTGATTATTGTTTTTAGAAAACTTATACATTGTTCCCAAGATGATGAGGAACCTTGTTTCTATTTTCTGTTTAGTTGAACAATCATACTATGTTTCTTTTTTATATAATGAAGCGTTCATAATAAAAAAAACGGTGTGATTATTTTTTCAGCTAAACTAGAAGACAACTTATATGTGTTAAGATCAACTAAATCAAAAGCACTTTTAAATCATGAAATGTTTAAAACTGCGAATACTCAAACAAAAAGGCAAAGAATTTCTCCAAGTAACAATGATAGATATCTTTGACATTTGAAATTAGGTCATATAAATCTCGATAGGATCGGGAGATTGGTAAAGAATGTACTTCTAAGCAAGTTAGAAGATGATTCATTACCTCTGTGTGAATCCTATCTTGAAGGGAAAATGACTAAAAGACCTTCTAGTGGAAAATGTTATAGGGCGAAAGAGCCTTTAAAGCTCATACATTCGGATTTTTGTGGTTTAATGAATGTAAAAGCCAAAGGAGGGTACAAATACTTCATCTTTTCTATAAATGATTATTCGAGGTATGGTTTCTATACCTAATGGAACATAAGTCTGAGGCCTTTGAAAAGTTCAAAGAGTATAAAGCTGAAGTAGAAAACCTATTAGGTAAAACGATTAAAACACTTTGATCTGATCGGGGTAGAGAGTATATGGATTTAAAATTCTAGGACTATATGATAGAACATGGAATTCAATCTCAACTTTCAGCACCTGGTACACCTCAGCAGAACGGTGTATTATAGAGGAGAAATATAACCTTATTAGATATTGTTCGTTCTATGATAAACTATGCTCAATTGCCTAACTCGTTTTTGGGGTATGCAGTAGAGACTACAATTTACATCTTGAACAATGTTCCCTCGAAGAATGTTTCTGAAACACCTTTCGAGTTATAGAGGCGGCGTAAACCGAGTTTACATTACTTCAGAATCTAGGATTGTCTTGCACATGTGTTAGTGAAAAATCCTAAGAAGTTGAAACCTCGTTCAACGTTATACCAATTTGTTGGTTACCCTAAGGAAACGATAAGTGGTTTGTTCTTTGACCATCAAGAAAATAAGATGTTTGTATCAAAAAATGCTACAATTTTAGAGGAAGACTACATGAGAGATCATAAACCACGAAACAAAATAATATTATATGAAGCTACTGAAAAATCAACAAGGGTTGTTGATGCAGCTAGTCCTTCATCAAGAGTTAATGAAAAAGCCAGCACTTCAGATCAATCTCGTCTTTCTCAATCATTGAGAGTACCTCAACACAGTGGAAAGGTTGTAATACAACCCAATCATCACTTGGGTTTAATTGAAACTCAGGTTGTCATACCAGATGATGGTGTTGAGGATCCATTGTCCTATAAACAGGCAATGAATGACGTAGGCAAGAATCAATGGGTCAAAGCCATGGACCTTTGAAATGGAGTCTATGTACTCTAATTCAGTATGGAAGCTTGTAAATCCACCTGAAGGGGTCAAACCCATAGGGTGTAAATGGATCTATAAAAGAAAGAGAGATGTAGCTGGAAAGGTGCAAACCTTCAAAGCTAGAATTGTAGCAAAGGGTTATACCCAGAGGGAATGGGTTGACTATGAGGTAACTTTTTTCCCTGTTGCTATGCTTAAGTTTATAAGAATTCTCTTGTCCATAGCCACATATTATGACTATGAGATATGGAAAATGTATGTCAAGACTACTTTTTTGAATGGCAATATTGAACAAAATATCTTTATGTCTTAGCCCGAGGGGTTCATAGCCCAAGGTCAGGACCAAAAAGTATGCAAGCTAAATCGATCTATTTATGGGCTGATACAGACATCCAAATCTTGGAACATTAGATTTGATACAGCGATCAAATCTTTTGGTTTTGATCAAAACGTTGATGAACCTTGTATCTATAAGAAAATCATCAACGATAAAGTAACTTTCTTAATACTTTATGGGACGATATCCTACTCATTGAGAATGATGTAGGGTACCTTACTGACATTAAAGAATAGCTGGCAGCTCAATTCCAAATGAAAGATTTGGGAGAGGCGTAGTATGTACTTGGGATCCAAATTATTAGGGATCGCAAGAATAGAATCCTGGCTCTGTCTCAAGAAACTTATATCGACAAAATGTTGACTCGATATTTAATGCAGAACTATAAGAAGGGTTTATTACCTTTCAAGCACGAGGTTCACTTGTCTAAGGAACAGTGTCCTAAGATAGCTCAAGAAGTTGAGGATATGAGCATATTCCCTATGCCTCGATTGTGGGTAGCATAATGTATGTTATGCTCTGCACTAGGCCAGACATTTGTTATGCAGTGGGAATAGTCAGTAGGTACCAGTCCAATCCAGGGTTAGACCACTAGATTGCAGTTAAGAACATCCTCGGGGATTTTAGGAGAATAAGGGACTATAAGCTGGTGTATGGAGCTAAGGATTTCATCCTTATAGGATACACCGACTCTGATTTAAAAACTAACAATGATTCTAGGAAATCCACATCAAGATCATTGTTTACCCTGAACGGAGGAGCTATAGTATAGCGTAGCATCAAGCAAGGATGCATTATAGATTCTACTATGGAAGCTGAGTATGTAGCTGCTTGTGAAGCAGCAAAGGAAGCAGTTTGGCTCAAGAAGTTCCTAAGCGATTTGGAAGTGGTTCCAAATATGAACTTACCCATCATCTTATACTGTGACAACAGTGGGGTAGTAGCCAACTCTAAAGAACCTCACAGTCACAAATGAGAAATGCATATTGAGAGGAAGTATCACCTAATATAGGAGATTGTGCAATGAGGAGAAGTAATCGTCACAAAGATTGCCTCAGAGCACAACATCGCTAATCCATATACGAATGCTCTCTCGGCTAAAGTGTTCAAGGGTCATCTAAAGAATCTAGGTCTACAAGACATGTACATTGTATAATCTAGGGCAAGCGAGAGATGTGTGCCCTAGTTTATTATATTTATTTGGCATTATCCCTCCTTTTGGATTCTAATACTATGTACAACTCACTGACTGGAGTTTTAGTTCAAGTGAGAGTTTGTTAGATTTGTATGCCTTAAAACTCGTAGATAGTAAGTGTTAATTAATTGGCCGTCATCAATTAAAAGTTATAGATGTTAATTCAATAAATGTTATTGTGTTGTTTTCTATTTTGTCATAATAACCCTAAATCCAATAAACTAACATGAAAGACTACTTTATAAGTCTTGAACTGTTGAACTAACATAAACTATAGAGATAATGTTGGGCACCTTATCCTAGTGAAACGATGGATACGACTCACTTTGTATTTGATACAAACACAATGATCCAACACGTTCGTGTAGGTGACATGCGAATGGAGGTATCCTATGCAATGAATTTGTACAAGACTGGACCACGAAATAGTAACCACTAGATGTGACACTGTTAGCTAGTTAGGTTCCTATTTCAATAGGATGACCTAGGCAACTTAGTTTTAATCATGAGTATATTATGAACTCATGTCCACTAGAGATTTTTCTTTGATTTGTATGGGTGAGAATGACCAGTTCGTCGACTCAATATGCCTACCATTTTGGGGACAAGATCGAGTGGAGAACTGGGAACATAATAATACAAGATGGAATTCACTTCTTTCTGTCTTCATGGAAAGTAAATGAGTGTTCTCTTAAGTGGTGTCCCAGGACTTGAACAAAGGGTTCTACCCTCTTTGGCCCGAAAGGGGTTTCTGTTTATTTGTTTGACCATAAATAAATTGTTCATTAGTGGAGAACTGGTACTTAAGGAGTCAAAGGTAACCCAATGGTAAAATAGTAATTTAACCCAGTTAAAGTTACAAACACTCGTGAAGGACTAACTTGTTGTTATTGGTCTATATCCGTGGACACAGAAATATATCTATAGTGAGAAAAGTGCAGTTGTGGGTCTTTCGTGGAGTGTACCCACAATTAATGAATATTGATTAACTTGGTTAATGAGTTTAGCCAATTAATCTCATCTCGTTGGAGCTTCTAATCTAGAAGTTCATCAGGTCCCCTTGTTAGCTCACTAAAGGATATTAAATAGTGATTTGAATTGTTCAAATCAATTTGAGGAGATTGTATATTAATATGATTAATATGTAATTGATTATGGACATGATCTATAATTCAAATTAAATTGGAAAGAAACATTTGAATAAGATTCAAATAATTAATTCAAGTGAATTAGATTCACAAAGAATTAATTAATAAAGAGGTGTCGCACATATACATATGATGTCTATGATAATTAAATCTATAATCGTTAAATTGGATTTAATGTATAAATAGTTATTTAATTAGTGTGTTAATTAATTAAATAAGTTTTATTTAATTAATTAAATAAATGTTATTTAGTTAATTGTGCACAAGAGAAAATTAGAAAAAGACTAGGAGAATGGGTTGACCCTTCTCTATATAAAGTCTTCTTTATGACCCTTTCGGGGATACAGAACACAATAGAATTCCAAGCATTCATTGTGTAATTTTTTCTAAGCCACAAAAGAAATCATCTCTACTCTCCCAAAAAGTTTTCCTCCTCACCCTCTTCCAATAGTTGATACCACCTATCCTTCTATTGGAATCTTTGAGAATAATAAGGTTACTCTCGTGGTTGTGTTCAAGATTGTTCGAGGAAGCATTCGTGTTCAAGATCGTTGGAGGAGTCGTTCGTTGGAACATCAAGAGGATTGTTCTTGGAGCTTGAGAATCTACAAAGGTAAGAATGGTCTATCCTTTCCCTACAACATACTATGTTTGTTATATGTATATTTTGTTTTAATTTAATGTTTCTGTTTATGTAAAAATCGATTTGTGAGATGCAAGGTATTCACAACGCTTCTGCTGCGGGATCGACCCCTTCAGACTTGATATCATGTAGTCAATTTAGTGAGTCGTTTCTTATCTAATCCAGGTAAGACTTACTAGGAAGCAGTGAGGTGGATCTTCAAATACTTGTGGGGCACCCCCAATTTGAGTTTTTGTTATGGAGGTGGCAAACCTATACTTGAAGACTATACTAATGCAAGCATGACTGGTGATCTTGACAATAGAAAGTCTACATCAAGCTATGTGTTTACATTGTTAGGAAGAGTTGTCTCATGGCAATCCAAGCTACAAAAATGCGTAACATTGTCCACAACTGAGGCAGAGTATATTACAACAGTGGAAGCAAGCAAGGAGATGTTATGGCTTAAAAGGTTCCTTCAAGAGTTGGGTTTGAAACAAGGTGAGTATGTAATATTCTATGATAGTCAGAGTGCTATGATTTGAGTAAGAACACAACGTATCATACTCATACCAAACACATTCATCAGATATCATTGGTGTGGACTATATAAACTCCTAGTATCACATACGCTTATATAGCACACTTCTCTAAACTCATGTGCTTGACCGTTCGAAGAGCCATATAATAGATTTAAGGCATTCCAAGAAAAAAATGCAGCTCTTTAATTTTCTCTAATTTTCATATTCTTCTAATTTATAATTAAAATTCCACCATTAATGTTTTAAATTGAGTTTGAAGCTCTAAGAGTTCAATCAACGATGACTTAAAAAGCTTCATATTTGATTTAATAGAAAGAGACATTTTGTGGGTGCTGCAGAAGATGGAAAGTCCTGGTCAAGTTCTTCATCGTAAAACCGATAGCATCTCACATACGCTGCTTCTTAGAATCTCCAATTTTGCATATATTTTAGATTCTTATCAAAGTACATATATTTTCTTCATATAGTTTGAAATTCCATGAATTTAATAGCTTGCAATTGGGAGAGAGACAGAAAGTCAGGGGATAAAGTTAAGGCCAAAGGGAGGCGAGAGAAAGTTAGAGAGAAGAAAGTGTTTTTTTTTTTTTTTTTTCTTTTTTGTTGGTCATGTCAGCAGAGTTTTAACATCAAACTATCCCCAAACTAATAAAAAGATTATCTTTTAGGTTTATTGATACTGGGACCAAATGTCAACCATTGAAAATATATAGACTAAAATAAAACAATCAAGTATAGAGACTAAATTAATATTGTACATCACTAAAATGATTCGACCTTTTTTTTATTTATATTCAAGACTAATTCAAAATATTTAACAATCAATGTGCACGTCTTCTAAATCGACAAGATTAGTAGAGTTAAGTTCCCATTGACATAACTAAAAATGTATATGATATAAATTAATTGTTCTACTCCACTTTTTTCTTTTCTTTTTTTTTCTTTTTTTTCTTTTATTTATTATTATTATTATTATTATTATTATTATTATATTTTTTTGAGTTACAATGTGATCATTGAGATTGAAATCAAGGAGTTATTTTGCACACTAGATAATAATAATTAATAGTCAAACAATCATAATTCAATTCATATACTAAAAATTTAATCAAAGTTAAAAGGTTTAAATCATCATTATCATATATTATTGAACGAAAAGAAATTATGGTTTCTTTGAGGAAAAAATTCAAATTATATCACAAATTAAATGTACCAACTGCAACCTAAATTTTCAATCCCATCAAATAAATTTTATCAAATCAAAATCTTTTCAAAATTTAAAAACCATTCCTCCTAGAAACTGAAAATTGCTTGGAAAAAAATCCAAGAGAAATTTGTACGGATGACTCGAAAATTGGACCAAAAATGTCAAATAACTCAATTTTTTTTAAAAAAAAATATCGAATGACCTTTTACTGATGTCAAATTCGAGTGAAATTACCAAAATATACTTGTGTGCACACGAAAAAGCATCTCGATCGCTGATGATACACATGCGAATATCCATGGAACAATGTTCGTCTCATCCCTCTCGTTCACTGATGATCCTTTTTCCAGTTTTTACTTTCTTTCTTTCCCACTCTCGTCGATCTCACTTTCGCTGGTCTCGCTCTTCCTTTCCTTACTCACAAAATCACCTTCCATCTCGCACTCTCGCTCTTGTTTATTGGAGTTAGTCGCGTCGGAGCTAGAACTCACCATGCCAGAGAAGAAGAAGATGCAAAGAAGAGAAAAAGTCGAAGAAGAAGACGATGCAGTAGAAGAATAAAAGAGAGAGAGAAAGGGAGGGGAAAAAGAGAAAAGGGAAAAAAACAAAAAGCCAAAATGGAGAAGAAAGGTCAAAAAAATCAAGAAAGCAAGGATAATATTGTAATTTTACATGATCACATCAACAAAAGGTTATTTGACATTTTTCTTTTTTCAAAATTTGGGTCATTTTTCATTTGGACCTTTAAGATAGTTTTTTTTTTTTTTTTGGGTGTAATTTTCCCAAAATCCAATTTACAAACCAAAGATTCGAGGGAATAAGTTGATTTGCTCTATTCACGCAACGGAACAAAAACATAAGTTGAAGGAAATCCAAGCAAAGTGACCTTGAATAAGAAAGGTGAAGAAATACACGCAGCAAAAAAAAAAGGTTGAAATTTTCCTTCAATAAATTGACTAGAAATCATATTTCATCCAATCAATTTTCTGTCACAAAGTAGATAGTAAATACGATTTTGAAGAGCTACAATTTTCTCCCGAGAAAGAAGATTAGATTTGCGGAAAGATAGGCAGGATTGCACCACAAAGTTGACGTCCTACTCCTAATTTTCTGATAAAAAAGTTGACATAACGATCTCGGCACATTTGCAAGGCTACTATAATTATATGCAGCCTCGAACTTGAGATATGATGCTGCTTTGTAGACACCTAATGCAATAAATAACCATGACAGCCAAAAAACAAAAGTTTCACATCAGAATGAGCTCAACTAATGGTAATTGACACATATTCTTCTCTTGAGGTTGAAGGTTCAAATCTTCATCCCTCACTCATTGTATTTATATATTTTTTCTTAAAAAAATGTTGATTTGCCATCATGTCAATAAAGCAGAACCTTCTGAGGATGTAATGTGGTTTCGATACAACAAACCACCATCAATAGTACCTTCTAACTTATGAAGAAATTGTTTTGACAATTTTCTTCTTTTTTTTCTCTCTCTACTTGATACCTATGAATGTTTGGACTAGCTGACGTGTACCAAGACTATTCTCACAATACAACTATTTAAACGTACCATATTTGGTTGCCAAGGTAACTCATAGGATATTAAATATTAGACGAGTAACCAACATGACTTGAATTCATTCTCTCTAAACCTTTTTATTTACATGGTCCTTATTGACCACTAGAACAATCTATGATGGTTCGTTCAACAACTTACCTACTGACATGCCAGAGCGATAACAGTCAGCCCTCAGCATACTGTAAAGTACCCAAGCAGATTCCCATAGGGATGTATTTTCTATGGTGGAAGAATCAAACTACCAGTTGGACAATACAAGACTTTAATACTGAAGTAGCATAAAACACCCAATTCTTTCAAGGAAGAAGTAGCGAGATCCTGCATCCTAGTAGAAATAAGGGATACAATTTCAGGGTGAGAATCTCCTACTACATTCCTATCATCCACATATATAGCACACAACTGACAACACCAAGCGAAATCTAAGAGATTGATCCATCCCCAAACTCAAACAACCAAGCTCTCGGAGCTTGCTTTAGACAATGTATAAAATTTAATTGAAAAACTGAGGTTCCGTTTGATAATCATTTCACAATTTGTTTTTTATTTTTGAAAAATGTACTAATCTTCTCGCAATTTCTTACTCATGGTTTTCATATTTCCTATATTAACATTTGAATTCTTAGCCAATTTCCAAAAACAAAAACAAGTTTTTGAAAACTACTTTTTTTACTTTTCAAATTTTGCTTTTGATTTTGAAAACGCTCATAAATCTAGACAAAAAAAACATTAACCAATAGATGAAAGTGATGTTTATAGGTTTAATTTTCAAAAATAAAAAACAAAAACTAAACGGTTACCAAACGAGTCCTAAGGAATCTAGTTATAATTAACCTAAAAACCCATAGATTGGTGTATTAGAAAACTCCTCTATAAGGATATCATGCAAAATAAGGATTGTTAATATAGTTTGGTTCCTAAGGAGGTAAGTGAACAATCCTCGTATCGAGCTCAGTCCCTCGCCATAAGAAGATATCTTAACGATAGAGGCAGAAGGCAAGAAAGCTCTGAAATTTTTCATGCTACATTCTCAATCATCCTTCCAAAGTTTGTTCATTGAATGCCTTGACACAAATGAGATGATTCAGACTATTCTTCCAAACTTAATGATTCAACAAATTGGTATTGCTAGTGCAATGAGAAAGAGGAAATTATGGATCATTTATTCTTACACTGCTCTTTCTCCTCTCAATTATCGTGGGAGGTTTTCAGGGCCTTTGGAAGTCGAGAAGCCCTTCGTAGTTCAGTTAGTAAAAGATGTTTCATATTGAGTACTGATTTTTGGTTTGTGAAGAAGTCTAACGGGCTTTAAGTACCTCTTGGCAAGTTTGGAAAGAGAAAAACAGGAAAAACTTCAATGAAGAGTAGCTTATTACTTTATTTGGCTTCGCTCTGGAGCTCTTTGTCCAAAGAGTTGTGTAATTACTCTCTTTCCATGATGGATTCCAGTTAGCATGTTTATGAGTAATCTTAAAAAAAAAACTGTCTCAGTTGACACCGTTATCAATAGAAAAAGTAGGCAGAATTTGAATGGTGTCAAACAAATGAACTTTTGTCCAGACCAATGCCAACATTCAGATCCAAAATCTTGGACATCTTCTATATCTAACAAATGGAAGTCCGCTTTGAAATTGTCTATGCTTCCAAAGGAATTAAATAAAAGTAGATTGATACAATAGAAATCTCTAGTAAAATGTCTACCCATAACCCATCCATCAGATAGATTACATTACATAGTCCGTTCCACAAATGGGTCATAGGCGACTTGCCCATTTAGTGACCTAGTCATTATATGTTCCAAAAATAAGGTACTAAAACTACTTAAATGTCACTTAAATTTCAGTCGAGACTATCTCAACTGGTTAATGCATAAATTACATAAACCTACTGTATTTGCAATTTAGCCTTCTATCAACACTAGACAAACACATATTTATACACCGAGGCCATGGAATTTCAATGGAAATCCAAATATTAAGCATAAAAGGGAGTGGACTATACAAGAATGTTATTGTTCTTCTAGAGTAATGTAATTAAAATGAAAATAAGAAGCGCAGCAATAAAAGAGTACTTAAGAGCAGCCACTAAAATAGCCAAAGAGATAAAGAATAGCTGCCACAAAACCTGAACACTTGCCCAAGCAAGCAAACCAGTCAACGCAACAGCCAAGATGTTATCAGGATCCGGATCGATCAAAAGTTCAGCCCATTTGATATTGAAAACCGGGCCTCGTTCTTTCCTCAAGTCATCGCCGCCATTGGAGGAGCCCTTCGTCCCATTTCCTTCTCCTTCTCTCTCCTTGATATTTCCGCCCAATTCGTTGTTCTTGTTGCTCGCAAACGCTGTGAATCTTCTGGGGTTACTGGAAATTTGAGATTGCGAGCTGGAATATGAGTAATGGAGAGGGAATTTGTTGAGTGGAAGGGAGAAGGAAGAAGGTGATGAGATTGCAGAGAGAAATGAGAGAGATGGGGGAATCCTCCATTGGTGTGGGATTGTAAGAAACCCTAACATTGTTGTATTGATCTTGGTTCAATTTTGTTCCCGAAATCTGCAGCGGTTCGCGGCATCCATGTTTTTCTGCTGATAGAAACAAGGCTGGGAGATGACGAACTGGTAACTAATACTTGTGTTTTGTACAGAGGTTCCGGTCCGGCTTTTCAAAATCTTCTTTCTTTTTCTTTTTTAAAATATATTATTGATGCCAAAATGCATAAATTTAGGCACACACTCCTGACGTATTCATAGTGAAATTCTGATTTAGGGCTTCAGTATAGATTTTTTTAATCATATTAGATTAATTTTTAATCAAATGTCAAAGTGAACTTAACTTAGTTCAGCTTAGGTAACTCTTAACCTTATGTCTCAGTCCATTATCTACGTTAAAGTTACAAATCTAATTGAACTTTGTATCCCATTGCGACATCCTATAAGTCGATTGAATTATATTTCTCATTTAGTATTGAGGAGTCAAATCTTGAATCTCAATTGAAATACAGTGCATGGCAATCACATAGCTACAAAATGGATACAAAAGAAAGGATATAATGTTGTTTTCATAATTTATATTTTTTAAATGACAAAAATTTTTAACATCTTTTAGAAACAATATTTTAAATAAATATGAATCTCAATATATTTTTTTTTTTTTTTGGCATCTAGGTTTCATTGACTTTCAATTTTATGTATAGTAAATGTTCAAATGGCAGAAATATAAATAAGTCTAATTTTTTAATTTTGTGTATAATAATAAAACTTTGTATGTATAAGATAGTTAAATAATATACTAAACATAAAGTTGAATTTTTAATAACCTATTGTCACATAATGTATTTTATTTTCAAAGTCATTGAAAAAAAAAATAAAAACTCTTATAGCACAAACAATAGGCAACCACAAAAATTATAAAAGAAAACGTACATAACCCAAAAAACCCCAAACATAAACTCAATGAAACAAATCCAAAGAGAAATGAAATACATTTTTGAGGAAGACATACATTTATTTATTAATTTGATAAAAGACATTTATTTTTTATTGAGAAAAAGACATACATTTAATTTTATTATAAAAGAAAAATAATAATTTTTATAAATAGAAAAATCTAAAAAATATTTAGACTTTATAGTAAAAAATTCCAAAAGTGTTTCGTATTTTGGTTGCATCTTGAGTTTGGTTATATTATAGAAATTGTAATTTCAAAAGTCAAGTTTTAGATCATATATGACAATGAATTTTAAATTTTATCTGATTTGAGGAAAAAATAACAATAAATTTTGAGAAATAAAATGTCACTATATAAATATGTTTTTAACATCCACATTAAAATTGCTAATGGTGAACAAATCATCTTTGGAAAAAAAAAAATCAGAAGTAAATTAGAATATAGACTAAATAAGCGTTAGGAGACCAATTTGGATAACGCTCCTATTTAAACAATAAAAAGAAAATAACTACCAACCACTAATATTTTTTATTTAATAACAAAAGTAAATAGATTTTTTTCAAAATAATAATAGAAATCAGGGCATGGATATTACAATTCCAAGTAAACTGTATCCTTTCCATCTAACCAAAAAAAGGAAAAAAAAAAAGTTTTGTGTCTTCCTGTATTATTTCGTCATTATGTTTTTTTTTTTTTTTTTAAATAGATGTATGCTTTCGTTTTTTGTTCATAATATAATGGTTTATTTTAGTAAATTTATGAAAATGTTTTTTAGTTTTATCTTATGACGATGATATTTACTCACCAGCATATAATATTTCAATCAATCAAGATGTTTGATTTAGATTCGTTTGATAATTATTTGATTTTTCGTTTTTATTTTTAAAAATTAAGTTTAAAGACTTACTTTCACCTTTAAATTTTTTTATTTGTTATCTATTTTTTATTAATAATTTAAAAAAACAAGCTAAATTTTGAAAAAAAATAGCTATTAAAATTTTATTTTTGTTTTTGGAGTTTGGCTAAGAATTCAACCATTATACTTTAGGAAGATGTAAATCAGTGTAAGATATAGGGAGAAAATACTTAATTTAAACAAAAAAACGAAATGGTTACCGTATGAAACCTTAGTTTTTTGTTTTTAGTTTTCGAAAATTAAGTCTACACACTACAAGAAAACAAGTCTATAACAATAGATTTTTTGCAACAGTTCGAAAATCACAACAAAGCTTTATAAAATTGCAACAGTATCTAGCCACATATAAAAAAAAATTGTTACAATTGTATGTAATGTGCCGATTTTTCCTCAAAATTTTAAATGATGGTAAATTTATGTACAATGTAGAAGTTTTTTTAGCTGCATTTATTTACAAGTGTGGCAAATATATTAAAATAAAATGAATTGATAAAATAATTTTGGTAAAAAAAAATTCTTGAAAAAAATGAAAGCTATTTAATTTAATATATATTTTTTTAAAAAATAATTTAATATATTCTACTAAACCAAAATAAAAGTCCTGCGTCTTTTCATTCTCCTGCCCATTCTCTCAAATATTCCCTCTCAAATCTTAATTCATTTAAATTTTTCTTTCTCCCGCTCTTTTCCCTAAAATAGTCTCCTCTCAAATCCTCAATTCTTTTTGGTAAATCCTGTTCTCGGTCGATTGAGACCTAAGCATCGAAAGACCAACTCAAAGATTAAATCATCCTTGAGCAAGAGGAGTTTTGTAGCAGTAGCCAAAAGAGAAATCGTCCATATCAATAGGCAAAGGAATATCGAATCGTTCTAGTCTACAAAGTCTTCCAAATCAGAAGGTAGCTTTGTTGTTTTTCCCCCTTCGAGACATAGGTTTTTCTTCCAAAATCTTGTTTTGGTTTTTATTTGGTTGTTGAAAAAATTAGATTCAAGGTAAGAAAGATGTTGGAAACTTACCCTTCTTACGGGTTGAGGTTGCAGTCAATCAAATTTTTAATTCACTTGGATACTCTGTAGCTCAAGGCATATAAAACCCACTCTTTAATTTAATTTTTACAAAATTACAGAGTGATTGAGAGTGAAGATTTATAACTGGTGTTGTATTTCTCCCTTGAAGAAGATTAATTAAAGTTCATCTTCCAAATGGATGTAAGATGTATAATTCTTCATTCTTTTCTCCTTTTAATCTGAGAAGCTTGTATCTGTATGCATTGGATGAGAGTGGTAAAATAAACTAATACATTCTACTTTGCATGTTGAAGTTTGTCTAGGTAAATTACTAATATATTTTGATTGAATTTATTCATATTTTTGTTTTACCTTTCAGGTATACAGTTGGATGAAGACCTTTAAGACATTATCTTGCTCATATTTATAAAATGGAAGGTACCATTAGTTAGTGATACTCTTTTAAGTACCAATTTAGTTTTGAGATCTATTTACTTATATTTTTATAACTCCACTACTTTAATATAGTAGATGTGTTAATCTTTACAAAACTTTGTTTAGTGATAATTCTATTAATGTTTTTACCTTGACGTGATTGGGGCATTACCCTCTTTAGATTTTTAATATACCATATTTTTTTTTTTTTTTGGTTGTTAATAAGGAGAAGGAGCCAATATGCAAACGATGACTACATATCAAGATCAAGTTTAATTTGCACAAATCTCTTAATTGACAAAGTTTTAAATTTGGAAACACTTGCGGGTTTAAGTAGTTTATTTTTATTTTCAAGTTTTCTTTAGGTAGACCTCAAAGATATGGTTTCCCTTGATACAAATTTGTTTAATACTTAGAATCTTATCTTTTTCTATAAACAAATTTATTAATCTTTTTCATTTTTTATTTTCAGGATCACGAAGATCTCCAAGAAATGATGGATCAAAGTCCATGAACTCAACCAAGCATTTTTCATATAATTTAGTATCTCCATTTGTAGTTGTAAAGCAATGTAATATCTCAACAACTTAAATACTAATATTTTGTTTATTGTGTATATTTTAGATGACATTAGATATCTTATTTGAACATTCTCATATTTGAATATTTTTGTATTTAAACTTTATGTATTATAGATACATTTTTCAGCATATATTTTGCATTACTCAACAGTTATATCATTTAATTTAATTTTGTGTAAAAAAGTAATGGAATACACTAGCAATAATATTAAAAAATTGATTCATAACAATATAACTGTTGCAAATTTTTTGAAAATTTTGTTAAAGTTGGAGCTTTTAACCGATTTAATAGATTACCATAAATATTGCTACAAATTGAAACATTTTTACTATAAATCTAAAAAGTGTTGCTATAGATTAAGATATTTGTTGTTATAAACCAACAAAAGTGATACTATAGATTGAATCATTTGTTGTCATGAACAAAAAAAAATGTTGTTATAAAAAAAATAATTGTTGCTATAGACGAGGATATAGTAGCAGATTACATTTTGATTCCAACACTTTAAAAAACTACTGCAATTAAGCTCTTAACATTGCTTTTGTCAACGGTCGTGAGACCGTTACTATAATTGTTGCAGCGGTTATAAACCGTTGCTATAGACTACATAAGTCGTTGCAATAGTTTGCTTTCTTGTAGTGACAAACACTCATCTCACCACTAAATTTCTTCGTTTGTTAGCTACATTTTATCAATGTTCTAAAAATGAAGCAAAAATTTGGAAACTGAAAAAAGCAATGTTTAAAAATTTGTTTTGTTAAAAAAAATTTGGCTAAAAATCACTTGTATTTAAGAAATATACAAATCTCTATAAAAAATAAAAAAGAAATAGAAGTAATTTTCAAAAGCAAAAAAAAAAAAAAAATCGACATAGTTATCAAACGAGACTTAAGTATTTAAATGTTTGTTAATTTGATAGACAAAACACTAATAAGTTATGCCTCGTTTGGTAACTATTTCGTTTTTTCTTTTTTTATTTAAATTAAACCTACTTCTTCCCCATTTCTTACCATGATTTGCATCTTTATTAAGTACAATGGTTAAATTTTTAGATAAATTTCAAAAACAAAAAAAAACGTTTTAAAAGCTACTTTTTTAATTTTCAAATTCTTGTTTGATTTTTTAAACTATTGGTAAAATGTAGATAATAAATAAAAAAAAATTTAGAGATAAAAATAATATGTTTATAGACTTAATTTTTTTAAAAAAATTAAAATAATTATCAAACGAGATCATAATAAATCTTTCAATCATGACATACATACATATTGAGAAAATATACACTTACATAATTTAAATAAGTAATTATTATTATTATTATTATTATTATTATTATTATTATTATTATATAACCTCAGTGGATAGAAACTTTTTCGTTGAGTAAAGTTGGTCTCAGAAATTCAAATGGCCTTCCATTGGGGACCTTTAATATTAATATTGTTGTTTTCAAAACTTATTAAAGAAATATTATTATTTTGAAACTTATTAGAAAAATATTGTTGTTTTGGGAGTTCGAGGCTAGAGGTCGAACGTTGAGAACTCGACTAATATGGAGGTCGAACGTTGAGAACTCGATGAACAAAGAAAAACTTGGAAACAATACATAAGCCGAAACTTCAACCCTCGACAAGGGAAATCTCGCGAATCTCGCTTACGTTGTCGAAGGTTGAAGTTTCAACACACATCCACCCTCGAGATTGCAGGTTTATTACTTTTCTTTTTCCCTCATAGAGGAAATAAAGTAATGAGATGGTATACTACATCTATCTGTGTACTCGAGCTGCTTCTAACAACCTATGCATTTTGTTATCATTTCGAATTAGACGAAGGCTTGTGGGATTGACGTGAGGGGTGGAGATGGCTATATTTCTGGGAGCGAACTCCAGGCGAATATGAAGCGCATGGATACAAGTTATGCCTTGGAATGAAAGATAATTCCGAATTAGCTTTATCTACGAACAAAATTTTGTATATTAGGTTGTCGAAGGTTACACACATGTCGAAATTTCAAAGCGATTAAGAAGATAAGTGGGCTGAAGCATATTAAGAAAAGGGCGAGATTCAAAGCGAGATAGTAGGAGAGAGCGGGCTTCAAAGTGAGATTTTAGGAGAGAGCGAGATTCAAAGCGAGAATGTTGGAGAGAGCGAGATTTAGTTTATATTGACTAATCTGACTAACATTGAACTTGGTAAAATGAAATAGTTAAATAATTGGAAAATGAGATTATTCAAGAATACACATTGAATGCTAAGATTACGCATTGAGTTTCTGGTAGTAGATCTATAATCAAAAAAGTGTTTGTGATTGTTTCAGAAGAAATGAAAGCTAGTAAATCATTAATGGAAAAATAACAACAATAACAGAGAGCGAGATATTGAGAGAGAGCGAGAGTGAGAGAGCGAGATCTTAAGAGAGAGCGAGATCTTAGGAGAGAGTAAGAGTGAGAGAGCAAGATAAGAGAGAGCGAGATCTTAGGAGAGAGCGAGAGTGAGAGAGCGAGATTGAGAAAGTGGATCTTAGGAGAGAACGAGATCTTAGGAGAGAGCAAGAGTCTTCACTTTATTTGAACTTTTCATAGAAATATATATAAAAAAAGAGAAAAAAGAGCTAATAATCATACTATAATTGAATAATCATTAGACTATAATTGAATATATTAGATTATTATACTATAATTGAATAATCATTAGACAACAAATTAAATATATTAGATTATTCTACTATAATTGAA
>NC_052355.1:27143191-27226713 GCF_009727055.1 Benincasa hispida | reverse complement strand
CCTATGACGCAGATGCAGAGTCAAACTGATTATGTTAGTCCGATGATGATGATGCCAGCATTTGGTTCAGGACATTATGACTCAGAGGCTGGTCCTTCGTCTTCATACGTGCATGGACATGGTCGGGGTCGTGGAGAGCATAATGAATATTTATATTATGAAGCGCCTGCAGGGGTACCAGAGCAACATCAAGAAGAACCCGAACAACCTCAAGTTTGAAGTCGACGACGACAACCAGCTCGAAATCGACGACGTCCACCTTGTGGGACACATTGATTTTTGTAATTATTTTTATATAAATGATATATTTAATTTACATTTTTTTTTATGAGTTATTATTTTTTTTTAATTTATTCTTTTTAGAGTTTAAATAAAATAATAAATTATTTTTAGAAATTATTTTTATAAAATGGAAAATTAAAATTAAAAAAAAAAAGGTGGAATGTATAATAATAAAAAAGGAAAAAAAAAAAATTTGTACGGTATTCTCGCTCTCTATCAAAATTTCGCTCTCTCTCATAATCTCGCTCTCGAATTTGATTGGGAAGTTCAGTGGTAAAAAGAAGGAGATTCATTAGCTCATTATTTAGTCAGACTTGCTGAGACGACAGAATCCATAAAAATTATTCAACAAGCTTTGGAAGGAATTCCAGGGGGACCTTATGAAAATTTAGATATGTGATCTTTTGATAGAGGAAGGTCTCCGGAATGATAATTAAACAAACTCAATAATAATGTTAGGAAGGGCGAGGTCGAGGGTTCAAAGTTGTACAAATAAAAGGAAGGTCGAGGGTTCAAAATTCGACCTATTTAGGTCGAATTTTCAACTCTCGACTTATTTAAAAAAAAACAACAATAATATTTTTATAAATAGTTTAAAAACAACAATATTTTCCTAAATAGTTTCTAAAAGGACAATATCCTTTTAATTTTCCCATAAAAGACAATATATATATATATATATATATATATAGGACCTTTAATATTAATATTGTTGTTTTCAAAACTTATTAGAGAAATATTGTTGTTTTGAAACTTATTAGAGAAATATTGTTGTTTTGGGAACATTGAGAACTCGACTAATGTGGAGGTCGAACGTTGAGAACTCAACTAATGTGGAGGTCGAACGTTGAGAACTCGACGAACAAAGAAAAACTTGGAAACAATACATAGGCCGAAACTTCAANATAATGAATATTTATATTATGAAGCGCCTGCAGAGGTACCAGAGCAACATCAAGAAGAACCCGAACAACCTCAAGTTCGAAGTCGACGACGACAACCAGCTGGAAATCGACGACGTCCACCTTGTGAGACACATTGATTTTTGTAATTATTTTTATATAAATGAGATATTTAATTTACATTTTTTTATTTTTATGAGTTATTATTTTTTTTTTATTTATTTTTTTTAGAGTTTAAATAAAATAATAAAATATTTTTAGAAATTATTTTTATAAAATGAAAAAAAAAAATAAAGGATTAGAAAGAAGAAGGTGGTATGTGTAATAATTAAAAAGGAAAATTTGTACGGTATTCTCGATCTCGCTCTCTCTCATAATCTCGCTCTCGAATTTGATTGGGAAATTCAGTGGCAAAAAGAAGAAGATTCATTAGCTCGTTATTTAGTCAGACTTGTTGAGATGACAGAATCCGTAAAAATTATTCAACATGCTTTGGAAGGAATTCCAGGGGGACCTTATGAAAATTTAGAAATACGATATTTTGATAGAGGAAGGTCTCCGGAATAATAATTAAACAGACTCAATAATAATGTTAGGAAGGGCAAGATCGAGGGTTCAAAGTTCGACGTACAAATGAAAGGAAGGTCGAGGGTTCAAAATTCGACCTATCTAGTTCGAATTTTCAATCCTTTACTTATTTAAATATATATATATATATATGTATATGTATTTTTACAAATAGTTTGAAAACAACAATATTTTCCTAAATAGTTTCTAAAAGGACAATATCTTTTTAATTTTCCATTCCGTTGGCCCGATGGCGGCTCAATAGCGACGCAAGACTAAGTTTTTATTCATCATTAATTTTTAATAGAACAATGATTAAATGTAAACTAAATAATATGTTTTTTACCTTTTTAACACACAACATAAATGTCACAATTTTTTTTTTTTAAAAAAAAAGTCACGTAGCAATATTTATTAGATTATATTTATGATACATCAACATAAATGCATCATAAATTTTTTTTTTCTTTATAAAAATACTCTTAAATAGAGGTATTACGTGTTAGTGCACTTGGAAAAAAAAAAAAAAACAAAAAACTGTCTACACAGATGCTACCTGATGGAGGAGAAACGTTATTATTATTGTTGTTGTTGATGTTGACTTTTACGGTTGGAGAAACATTATTTACTCTCTACTTTTAATTGTACTGTTTATGTTTTTTTCCCCATTATATATCACATCATTTGAATGTAGGTGGTTTTTGCACTTCTTAATGCTATACTGTCTATTGATAATTTATAGCATTTATTGTTGTCATAGTTTCATGTTTACTTTCGAGCAAACATGATCAATTAATCGTTATATAAAAAGTGGGACAAATTTAAATATATTTTTTAAAAACTAGTGAAGAACAATATTCAATGAATTATGTATAATTAAAAAAAAAATTCATTACAATTGCAATAATTTTGATTTCAAAGCAGTAAACATGATTTAAATGTTATTCAAATTTACAGGGAACAAAAACTTGTTTTTTACATCTTAAAGCGATTGTTGATATATGGATTGAGCCTTATTCAAATTTGGATCCATCTTTGCAAGACAAGAAACTTGTTAGTCATGGTGTTTTGACTTCTCATCCTCTCGTCCTTCATGTGTGCATGGAAGCGGAATATGGACATACATCTTATAGTGATTCTCTCATCTCAAGAGGTCTTGGATTGGTGGTATGTGACTCCCCCAGCTCCCCTTAAGTATTGGCTTATCGAGAGTTCCATCCTTCTAAAGCATAAAGGTTCTTAGAGCTCGGATCATATGGAAAAGTCTTCAACGATGCTCAATGCTTTTTTCGAAGAGGGTCGAATGCAATTCTAGATTCAGATGCCCTTGAAATGATAAATTAGTCGCTAAATGAATAAGCTTTTGATCTTACTGAAATTTGAAAAACAATAGATGATATTTTTAGTTTAGTCCAATACTCTAAACAGGTTTTATTTCTCTTTTTGTAATCGCTCTAGCAATTATTCCATGGCACCTCCTCTTGCTTGAGTTGGTGTTGAACTGGAGGGATTTGTTTTGAGTTGATCTTCTTTTGTTGAAGACATTGAGAATTATTATTGGAATTCTGTGGTTGAACTGCTTTACCCCATATTTATTATACTAAACAATAAGTTATAATGAGGATAGCCTTATTTGAGACTATATATATGTATACACACACCTACACGTACAATTTACCTGGTAGAGTGAAAAGGTGTATTTTTAAAAGAGTAAATTAAATAATTGGACAATCATTCATAACATTAAATATAATTTAATTATATTAATTATAAGTTTGACTCTAAAGTCTAATCAATCTGTCAACCTTTTAATATAACAATTATGAAAATGGGGTCAACCCTCTTCTTTCAAGTTAAAAGTTCTACATGTCAAATTACTAATAAGTTAAGCGCACTTTTAGTTCTATACTAATTTTAATACGTTTTGATGTGAAAAAAAAATATTAATTTTTTAAACTTTCAATAGTGTTTCTAATATATTTTTTTTTTCAATGCCAAACAAAAGTGGTTGTTTATGAATCTCCATTAACAGTTTTTGAAGCCTATAAATTTACCACACACAATAATAAAATTTATAAGCTATTATAAATATCACAAACTATGTGTAAAATAGATACTCATTTTTAATATAAAAAAAGCTAAATGTCACTCTACGCTCCATATATATAGTCGCATGTCTTGTAAATACTCATTCTTAGTGTCTATATAATTAACCTTCTACTTGCTAAATTACCTGTAAATAGTGACAGTTGGTAGGTTTTGAAAGATACACATTGGATAAAGTTCATCAAAATTGGAGAAGTGGAGGATTTAGAGAAATTTCTTATTTTATATTTTGTTATTTTATTTTATTTTGTTTATTTATATATTTGTTTAATTTATTTTAATATTTATTTATTTTATTATATATTATTATTATATTTATTTATTAGTATATTATATTTTCTCCATATCCATGTTCTGTTGCGCTCTCAAATTTCACAACACGTTATCAGCACGAGCTCCTATCGTTTTCCCGCTAAAGGTATGTCCATTTTTTTCTCCTCGTTATAATTAATAAATTAAATGTTGTTTTACATATTTGATATATATTAAATTTCTAATATGACTATAATATTTTGTAATAACGTTACTGTGAAAAATATTATAAAAATTAGAATTTGCAACATTTGATATTGATGGTAATAATTATTTGTCATTAGTACTTGATGTCAAAATACATCTGAATGTCATAAAAATGTGATCATTAGAAAATAAATTTTCTTCCTAAAGCTCGTCATAAATGGATGCACCCAAGGCTCCAAAATTTTAAATCAATATGTTAAAGAAGACATGTTTCTACATTTCGGATATGCTTTTGCAGTAGCAATATCAAGAGAAATATTTTAAATAATATTATTAACTAATTTCATGTCTTCTCGTGGTCGAACAAAATAATGAGTTATTCATTAAAAAAATATGAATCGCGGCCAACTAGAGCAACAACATTCCCTGAAGTGAATATTTTAAATTTTAATAATCGTGGATGAAAAATCATGAATCTCGACCAACTGGAACAACAACATTTCCTAAAGTGAATACTGTATAATCGTGATCAAGATTGTGGTCATGATCGAGGTCGTGATTGTGACAGAGGAAAAAATAATCATTATTTTCGTGATGGTCATTCTAATCATTCAAATTTCAACAGAACCACATAAATGATGATCACAAAAGAAAAGTTCCACAAGATAAGAATTAAAAAAATGTTGAAAATAAATGCTTTTGATGTGGAATGACTGGACGTCTGGACAGTGGTCACGTACCTGTCATACGTTAAAACACTTAGTTGATCTCTATCAAGAATTTTTGAAGGAAAAAGAGAAAAAATGTGAAAGCAAATTTTGCATATCAAGATAATGACATATTTGACCCATCCCATATGACAAATTTGGATGTGGCGGAATTCTTTGAATCTCCTAAAGAGAAAATCGACAGAATTAAGGGAACATCAAGTGTTTCCTTTGACTTTGAAAATATCTAGACTTAATATTATTTTTTTTATTCATCTCCATGATTTTTCTCATCTCCTAGTAGATGTTAACCTTTGTATATTCTAAATGTTGTTTTTCTTATTGTAGTTATTTTCTTTTAATGAAGAAACATGGATTATTTTTATACGTTAGGTGACTAAAAAATGAGCAAAGAAGATCTATGTCTGCCAGACAGTGCAACTACACATACAATACTTACAAGTAGAAAATATTTTTCCAAACTGACAATGCTAGAAGCAAAAGTCAAGACAATATCATGTTCTACAAACCTAATTGAAGGGTTTAGAAAAGCAAATATTATTTTGCCTAGAGGAACAAAATTTACAATTGACAATGTATTGTTCTCTAGTTAATCAAAGAGAAATCTACTTAGTTTTAAAGATATACGTCACAATGATTATCATATTGAGACTGACATAAAGAATAATAGTGTCATAACCAAAAATTTCCAACAAAATGAATCCATTCAAAACATAATCATGACAAAATGCGTAAATATACCCTCGAAAGATAAGTGGGTATAGGAAGTCACGTTTTCGATATTTCTCAAGTTCTAAATATCCTTGAAATTCCTCCATTTTGAATTTGATTCGAACTGGGGATACTATAATGGATTTATTGGGTTATCAAATGATAAAATGATGAGACGGCGACATAGAAAAGAAATTCTACCGATTGTAACCTCCCTTTTTTTTCACTTAAAAGTGAAAAAGAGAGACAAGCTTGGGAAGTTTAATAGGGTAGGATCGAGGATGGAATCGAATAGAAAAAGCACTTGCAGTTAAGACAGGTCCTGAATCTTCTAGCTAATGCAATTGGCTGACCCAACATCTCTTTCGTTCAACAATGATTTTGCTTCCAAATGCTATTTACCAATAAGAATAGGAAAAAGACACTACTTGAATTGAAGAAGCTCAACCTTGAAAAAGAAAGGTGGTAGACCGAAGATGAACACTTCAACTTGGCCACTAAAGAAGGTGAAGGACTGGACAAAGACTAGGCCCACTTATTGCTTACTACCATGCCATGGTTTAACCTTTAGACTCCATAGACAAAACCTTTTTTTTTTTTTTAGGTATAAGGGAGGGGGAACACAACTCAGCACCTAAGCTGGGGTTCAATGCCTAACAAAAATAGCCAAAAGAAAAAAAGAGATGTGGAAAGAATCCATGCATGGAGATTTTGTCTATCAGAGGTTCGAGAATCTATGAAACGACATCTAAGGCTAAGTAAGGAATAATGAAAGGAAATCCATTACTGAGAAAAGTGATGATCTTGTCTTGCTTGCTAGGAGAGAGGAAGCTTTTGGACCACCTTTTCCAACTAGATACGAGCAATCACTCAATAATGAATAATAAGAGAAAACGTTCGAGAATGAGTACCTATCTCTTACGGGAATCGAACCTGTGTTTTCGACATCAAAAGACGATGTCCTAACCACTAGACGAAAGGGACCAAAAAGCCATTCTTCATATACCGCTCCGTGGGCTCCGAGAATAGAAGTGGTTCGTTTTGTTTCTATACGCAATTCGACGATTTCGTTTGTGGTTATGTTGGTGATTTCTGATGTGAATTCGACGGATCATCCTCCCTTCCTATGAGTTCCTCCTGTAGGGGTTGATGACCCCCATCAACCCAGCGACACACTAACCACGCCCCATCCCTTTCTCCGATCATAAAGCCTCCTGATCCTTTTCTTTGTCTTTCTCTATCTTTGGAAGAGTTGCATACTTTATCTTCTAGATTGTATTATACTCATATACGAGTAATTGAAACATATGCAATAATGTACCTGAAGTTTATGAATCCAGACATATTTACAAATTGACATGACCAATTAGGTCATCCAGGGTCTATAATGATGAGAAGAATTATTGAGAATTCAAATGGACGCCCATTGAAGAGCCTGAATATTCTTCAAGCTAATGAATTATCATGTGATGCTTGCTCTTAAGGAAAATTGATAATTAAAGCATCACCAGCTAAAGTAGGGATTAAATCACCAAAATTTTTAGAATGAATTTATGGTGATATATGTGTACTTATTAACCCACCAAGTGGACCATTTAGATATTTTATGGTATTAATAAACGCATCTAACACACGTGTGCTTATTATCAAGTCGAAATCTTGCATTTGCAAGATTACTTGCTCAAATAATTAAGTTAAGAGCACAATTTCCTGATTATATAATTAAGACCATTCGTCTTGATAATGCTAGTGAATTTACATCCCAAGCTTTTGATAATTATTGTATGTCAATTGAGATAAGTTTTAAACATCCTGTAGCTTATGTTCATACACAAAATGGTTTAGCAAAATTATTCATAAAATGTCTACAGTTAATTGCTAGACCATTGTTTATGATAGTTAAGCTTCCTACATCTGTATGGGGACATGCTATTTCACATGCAACGTTATTTGGATGCATTAGGCCAATAACTTTCATAAGCACTCGCCATTATAATTAGCTTATAGCCATGAGCCAGATATTTTCCATCTGAGAATTCTTTTATGTGCACTATATGTTCCAATTGCTCCACCACAACGTACTAAGATGGGTCCTCAAAGGAGGTTAGGAATATATGTTGGATATGATTCCTCATCAATTATCAAATATCTTGAACCCCTAACAGGTGATATATTTACTGCACAATTTGTTGATTGTCAGTTTAATGAGACAAAATTTTCAATATTAGAGAGATGAATTAAAAAATTGAAAAACAAAATATCGTTATTATCTCATTTAAATCCCCGTACAGATCAATGTGAATTTAAAATTCAAAAAATAATTCATTTACAAAATATAGCAAATCAGCTACCAGATGCATTTATAGATGCAAAGAAAGTAACTAAGCCACATATACCAGCTATAAATGTTCCATTGAAATTTGATATCCCAAGACAGTAAGTTGTCACAAATGAGTTTGAAACATGTCAGAAGCGTGATAGACAAGTGGGTTCCAAAGGTAAAAATTCTAAAAAAATAATAATAAATAGTCAAGAAGACTTGGTTGAGGATATAAATACCCATGAAGAAATCCTTGACATGATTAGTGAGGAAGGTGAAATACCTAAAGGTAATAATGAGATTTCAATAAACTATGTCATGACAAGAAAAAAAATGGAACCAAACTAATGTAGTTATTGACAACATTTATGAGTATAATGTTGCTCTTGATATTATATCTGAAAGTGAGGATCCTGAATCAAAATCTATTGAAGAATGTCGACATAGAAAAGATTGGCTTTAGTGGAAAGAAGCAATTGAGGCAAAATTAAACTCATTTTCAATCAGGTTTTAGACCAGTAGTTCGAACACCAAAAGATGTCAAACCTATGGGATACAAATGGGTATTTGTGAGGAAAAGAAATGAAAATAATAAGGTCGCAAGATATAAAGCCTGACTAGTTGTACAAAGTTTTTCACAAAGACTTGGTATTATAAGGAGACGTATTCTCCAGTGGTGGATGCAATTACATCAAGATATTTAATTGGTCTGACTGTGTATGAAAATCTGGACATACATCATATGAATGTAATCACAACATATTTATATGGATGTCTTGATAATGATATTTATATGAGACTCCCAGAAGGATTTAAGGTACCTGGAACATATAAATCAAATTCCCGGTAATTGTATTCAATAAAGTTATAGAGATCGCTATATGAATTGAAACAATCATGACGAATGTGGTACAATCGCCTGAGTAGATATTTATTGAAAGAAGGATATCAAAACAATCCAATATGTCCATGTGTTTTTATAAATAAATCACAGTCAGGATTTGCTATTATAACTGTATATGTTGATAATTTACATATAATTGGAACACCTGAAGAGCTTTAAAGAAAATAGAATATCTTAAGAAAGAATCTGAGATGAAAGATCTCGGAAAACCAAAATTTTTCCTTGGCTTGCAAATTGAACATTTAGCAGATGAAATATTTATTCATCAGTCAACTTATACGGGAAAAGTTTTGAAAATATTTTATATGGACAAAGCACATCCATTGAACATTCCAATGGAAGTTCATTCATTAGATGTGAAGAAAGATATAATCTGATCTCGAGATGATAATGAAGAACTTCTTGGTCCTGAAGTACCACATCTTAGTGCAATTTGTGTACTTATGTATCTTGCTAATAATACAAGATCAGATATTGCATTTTCAGTAAAATTATTAGCAAGATATAGTTTTTCTCCAACAAAAAGACATTAGAATGGAATTAAGCATATACTCCGTTATCTCCGAGGAATGATTGATATGGGTTTTTTTTATTCAAATCAATCGAAATTTGATTTGGTTGGTTATGCAGATTTTGGATATTTATCTACTCCACAAAAAGCTGGATCTCAAACAGATTATCTATTCACATACGGAGGAATTGTTGTATCGTGGCGATCAGTGAAACAGACCATAATGACTACTTCCTCAAATCATGCTGAAATTCTTGCAATTCACGAGACTAGTCGAGAATGTTTATGGCTAAGATCAATGATTCAGCATATTCGTGAAACATGTGGTTGTCTTCTAGTAAAAGTCTTCCAAAAATATTATACAAAGACAATAAAACATGCATATCCCAAATCAAAGGAGGATATATTAAAGGAAATAAAACAAAGCATATTTCACTAAGGCTTTTCTACACTCATGATCTTGAAGAAAATGGTGACATCATTGTACAACAAATTTGTTCGAAAGATAACTTGGCAAATTTATTTACAATCTTTGAAAAACGGGTGTACGACATTGGAATGTGACGACTCAAAGATTTCAAGTGATGTTTCCATAAGGGGGAGTAAATATATTGTATTCTTTTTAAGAGTATTAGATTTTATGAAATATGTACTCTTTTTCCTTCACTAGGAATTTTTTTTTCAATGGATTTTTTCCTAATAAGGTTTTAATGAGGCATATTTCATATATGTAATGGATATCTAAAAGGGAGTATTATAAAATATATCACAAATTTTGTGTAAAATAGATATCTATTCTTAGTGTCAAAAAGCCAAATGTCACTCATTCTACACTCCATATATATAACTATGTGTCTTGTAAATACTTATTCTTATTGTCTATGAATTCACCTCCTTCTTGTCAAATTGCCTATAAATAGTGACATTTGGTGAGTTGTGAAAGACATACACATTGGGCAAAGTCCAAAAAAATTGGAGAAAATTAAAAAATTTAGAGAAATTTCTTATTCTATATTTTAAGTTTATATGACAGAGTCAAAGCAGCTGTACGTAAGCCATTCGACAAGGAGATTCTGAAATTACAAACAGCTATCAAGATCATATCAACTAGATGTTCTATGCATTTAGATCAAATCATCCATTGGCAGCCTCATCTACAATCTGGATAAAGTCCCTTGAATTTAAGAAAAAAAGATCTGATTATCACTATTTTAGCTCTTCTTCCTTTATCAAATACATTATATTAATTATATCATACATAATTAATATAAATTAATTATATCATATATAACTAATTTAGATTAATTATATCACATATAATTAATATAATGTATTTGATACATTATAGTATAAAGTTTATTTGAGAGGAATTAAAAATTTGAATATGATTCAAATATTAATTATATGGATGAGGTTCATATAATTAAATTGAGTATAAATATGATTTATATTAAATGTCATGTATCAATGAGAGATTTAAAACTATAGGTTATAGTGTATTTGATATAATATAAAACTATAGATTATGTTATATATGCTATAACATATAGTTACATATAATTAATTTAAATTAATTATATCACATATAATTAATTCCCTTAATTAATTTAAACAATTCAAATTAATCTAAAATTAATTCTCAATAATCTCTGTTGAGCTACAGAAGGGACCTTATGAACCTATAGAATGAAGCTCCGATGGTACTTGAATAATTAATTAATCTCTTTACTTAAATTATTCAACATCCATTAACTGTCGGTTAGTCTACTAAATACTGAAAGTTGCACTCTTCGCACTACAAATATATTTCTGTGTCCATTGGATATAACCAATCAACAGGTGCGATGACTCTTCATAAATTGCTTGTAAGTACAGCTGGGCCAAAATTACCGTTTTGCTCCGGTAGTTACATCTAACTCCTTAAGTACCTTTGATCCCTCTAATGAACAATAAATCATAGTCTAACTATGACCAAAACACTCTCGGGCCAAGGAGGATATGACGCCACATTGTTCAAGCCTGGAATCAGTCCTTAAGGGCAATTTATCTACTTACCTCGACATTAGAGAATGAGTGAATTTCGTCTTATGTAGCTTTCTCAACTCCCCAATCAGACGAATCCCTAAAATGGTAGGCTTATTGAGTCGTGGTCACTCTCACTCATACAAATTAAAGGACTGCTTTCATAGGCAGGAGTTTACAAACTCACTCAGGGTTCAGGCCATGTCACCTATGGTCATCCTGGTGAAATGTAAGTCTCTATTATTAATGGTTTTATATAATGAGACTAGTCACTTTGTGGTCCAGTCTTATATAAACTCCTTCATATAAAATACCCCCTCACATGTCTCTACATGAATGATCAGGATCAGATCATTTGCAATACTTACAATAATTGTAACATCTACAAAACGGGTCGTATTCGTAGTGTCACCAGAATAAGGTATCCAGCCTTATCCATTTACTACAGACCATTTAGGTTATCACTTAAACATGATCCATCCATATGTCTCTACATACATGTTTAAGCTACATATGATAACCTTGGATGTTAGTTTATTGGTTTTGTGGGTTGATGCTACAAATGATAAATAAAATATCTCAAATAAATAATTTTCTTGTACATTACAATTACAATTACAGGACACACGAGATTTGGAGTTGTAAATAAATTTGTTTGTACATTACAAATACAAATTATAGGACTCACAAGATTTAAGGCATCAACCTCAACAATCTTCCACTTGTTCTTAAACTAGTGGGATGTACATCATAAAAGTCATACTAATATACAAGTATACAAAACAGTAAACTAGGACATAATACGCACCCAGTACAAAATCTCCCACTTGCTCTAGACTAGATGTGGCTTGTCCTGTAGACCTATACCATACAAGTGACCCTCAAACACCTTAGCCATGAGGGCCTCTGTAAATGGATCAGTAACGTTGTGCTTCAAAGCTATTTGCATGTTGTTCACGTCTCCACGATGCACAATCTCTTAGATGATATGATACTTCCGCTCTATGTGCTTTCCGCGCTTATGACTCCTAAACGCTCAGGAATTAGCTACAACACCACTATTATCTCAATAAAAGGTGTAACCCCCGAAAACTTTCCCTGAGGATTCTCCGAGGTGAGAGACTTGTAAAGGTTGGCGGAGGTGCTTGGAAGAAAGGTTTGTGTTGGCTTTGAGGGATGATAAGGAGAAAGGATTGAGTTGGCTATGTCAAGGAGAGGTATACTTTAGGAGGTGGATGCTGAAGGAAATCGAACACAATGATTTCCATAAGCAGTAGAAGGATCTTTCCAAATTTCAATCGTATATGAACATTACAATTACAAACACAAACGGAAACATACAGTTATGCATAAAATAGAAATTAAAGCATGTTTTACTATAGATCAAGAACAAGAATCAACAAACCTTTGTAGACTCATCTTCAAGTTTCTTGATCACGAACGCTCGATCACAGCAACACAGCAACACACGAACGATTGAGCAAGTGGGAGATGGAACAACCTATCGTATAGGTCGATGCCCAATCGTTTAGGAAAAGCTATACGATCGTCTAGCAAAAGCTATGTGATAGCTTAGCTCATCGTCTAGCTGAGTCTCTATCGTTTAAGAACACTCAATGACCGTTTAGTTGACTCCAAGTTGTCGCTTAGTAGATCTGATTTACTTGACAGCTTCTCCGTGCGAATTTTCCGAGATTGGAAATCTCAAATCAACATTACTAAAATTAGAAAAAACATTTTTCCTTTTATCTCACGGTTACCATGAAACACCAATAACCTCCCACTCAATAGGTTATTAGAGAAAAAGAGATAATTATCCAATACTCAATAGGTTATTAGAGAAAAAGAGATAATTATCCAATAATTAATATTGTTATAAATATAAATGATAACTAACTTACCATAATATATTTATAACCTATAGTTTTAATATTTCATCTTATGAAACATATAAACCATAGCTCTTTTTCTATTCCATGGTACTAAATGTAAATCTCATTTACATTAATTCTCCACTTGATATATCTCATACACCATACCGATCATATCATATATAATCGAATCATCTCTTGTCAATTTGAACATTTCAAATCAACACCAAGAATTGATCCTCAACTTAAATCCATTGAGCTACCAAGGGGACCTTATGGACCTATTGCTCAAAGCTACAACGATACATGAAGAACTGACTAAACTCTTTAGTAACGAGATCCATCATCCGTTAACTGCCAGGCACTCCACTAAAGACCGACAGCTGAACTCTCCTTACTACAGATATATTATGTGTCCATCTTAACCAATCAACAGTGCGATAACACTTCACAGATCACTCGTCAGTATAGCTCGGCCAATAACTGTTATGTCCATGTAGTTACATCTAACTTCTTAAGTACCACTGGGAAAGAGTGAATTCCATCTTGTGTAATTGAGTTCCCAGCTCCCAAATCAGATAAGTCCCCAAAAAGGTAGGCATGTTGAGTTGGCAATCTGGCCATTCTCACCCATACTANAATATTATTATAAATATAAATGATAACTAACTTACCATAATATATTTATAACCTATAGTTTTAATATTTCATCTCATGAAACATATAAACCATAGCTCTTTTTTCTATTCCATGGCACTTAATGTAAATCTCATTTACATTAATCATCCACTTGATGTATCCCATACACCATCACAATCATATCATATATAATCGAATTACCTCTTGTCAATTTGAACATTTCAAATCAACATCAAGAACTGATCCTCAACTTGAATCCATTGAGCTACCAAGGAGACCTTATGAACCTATAGCTCGAAGCTCTAACGGTACGTGAATAACTGACTAAACTCGTTAGTCACGGGATCCACCATCTATTAACTGCCAGACACCCCACTAAATACCAACAGCTGAACTCTCCTTACCACGAATATATTATGTGTCCATCTTAACCAATCAATAGTGCGACAACCCTTCACAGATCGCTCGTAAGTACAGCTCGGCCAATAATCGTTATGCCCCTATAGTCACATCTAACTCCTTAAGTACCACTGAATCCTATAATGAACATAAGTTATAATCCTACTATGACTGAGTTCTCTTTTCCAAAGAGAAGCTATGACCATTATGTTCAAGCCCCGAAATTAACTCTTAAGGGAGCAATCTATCTACTTACGCCTGCTTCGGGAAAGAAGTGAATTTCATCTTGTGTATTGAGTTCCCAGCTCCCAAATCAGACAAGTCCCCAAAAATTTAGGCATGTTGAGTTAGCAATCTGGCTACTCTCACTCATACTAATCAAAGGACTGCCATCAAAGGCAGGAGTTCCCAAAACACTCAGGATTGAGGTCGTGTCACCTATGGTCATTTAGGTGAGATGTAAGTGTCCAATATCAACAACATTATATACAGGTGTTATAATAACATTCTTGGACGGAACATAATTCAAAATGTAAGCTACAATCTGTACTGCATAACCCCAAAATGATTCAGGTAGGGAAGCATAACTCATCATAGACCGAATCATGGCCAATAGAGTTTAATTTCTCCTTTCTGATACACCATTTTGTGATAAGCGCCCGCAATGCTTGTTGGATGCAAAGCTAGAGGTCCTTCTAGGATCCTTGCAAATACTCACAAAGAAAGCTACTTAGATCGAACTTAGAATCTATGATGGTCACTCTTAAATCCTAAGACAACTCACTCGAGAATTAGCTTGATCAAGACTAATCCAATGAATAGATTTAAATATCAAATCTAAAGCAAGATTTGAAAGAAAAGGACAACACCAAAGGGTTGAATAAGCACAAGCTTTTTACTATCGATAATCTGAGTTTTGAAGAACATTACAAGCCATTTTATAGGCCAAATGGTCGTGGATAGACCAAGAAACTCAAAGTCATTCAAATACAATTAATTGCAAATTGTAGAAAATAACACCTAGAAACTTGAAACTTAATTACATATTAAATTATAAGTAAAAATGCAAAACTAGGAATGTAGAAAGTCTTCAAATTACCTTAAATATCTCCTCTAGAAGGCGGCAAAGTAGATATGTACGTTTGACAAGCTTTGACATCACATTTTCCCATGCAGTGCACACTTGACAGCATTTTCTTCACAAAATCTACATACTTTTTTTTTATCACTATATCATCTTTCAAACTATAGGACTTTTCCCGTCCATTTTCATCTCATTCTCTTCTTGACTCATCGAACTAATATTATATCTGTCTCTTATACACATCTAGATGTGTATAAGAGACAGCTTGTGAATTTGCTAGTTTTTGAAGATGTAGTGTGAATGCCTCTTGAATCTTCTTTGCCTTGCTTCTTGTAATTGGTTCTTTAGGTACATGCAATAGTTCAATGGTTGAATTCACATCATTTTGCTAAGGTGTACCAAGTGCTGAGAGTTGGTATACAATTCCATGTTCTACCAAATAGTCTTGGAATTTTAGATCCATATACTCTCCATCTCGATCAGATCGAAATGTTTTAATGATTTTATTTAATGCGTTTTCAACTTCAGCCTTATACACCTTGAACTTTTCAAAGGATTCAGAGTTATGTTGCATTAAATAAACATACCCATACCTATCGTCAGTAAAACTGATGAAATATTCACACTCTCCTCTTGCCTTAACATTCATCAAACTACAGAGGTTCGAATGTACAAGTTCCAAAGGTTCTTTGGCTCTTTGACCTTTTCCAATAAAAGATCCTTTAGTCATTTTTTCTTCAAGGTATGACTCACATACAAGTAAGAATTTTCTTCTAACTCGCTTAGAGGTTCATTCTTGACCAATCTCTCAATCCTATTGAGATTTATGTGACCTAATCCTAGGTACCAAATATGGGCATTTTCCTTAAGAGAAAATTTAAGTCTTTTATTTTGAGTTAACACAATTTTAAACAGTTCAGTATTTAGGAAGGCTTTAGTTTCTAACGGTATTAGCGCATAAAGATTATCTTCGAGATTTGCAAAACAAATATATACACTATTTTTGTAAACAAACACTTTATTTACATAAAATGAAACAAAATATTTTTGTTCTAATAAGTACTTTAAAGAAATAAGGTTCCTTTTCAAACTTGGAACCACGTATATATTATCTAGTATAATATACGATTTCTGTAAACAAAGTCGAATTCCTCCCATTACTATAGTTGAGGTGATGTGCCCAGCTCTAACACGCATCGTCATCTTCCCAACCTTTAGTTGTCGCTTGGAACTATTTCCCTGAAATGAAGAACAAACATGGTTAGTGGCATCTGAATCTATTATCTAGGTTGAATCATCATTCTCCATTAAACAAGTCTGAAAAACAAGTAAATCATATTTACTTTGTTTGGCCTTCTTTTTTTCTGCCAAGTATTTGGGACAATTCTTCTTCCAGTGTTCTTCATGGTTGCAACGGAAATAGACTCCCTTTGCAACCTTGACTTTTTTGCCCTTCTCGGTAGTAGCTGGTGGGTTAGCTTTCCTCTTTCCACCTTTCTTTTTCTTCCACTTTTTGGTGCCAAAAGAAGAAGACACAGACTTAGTTCTAGAGAACGATCATCTGTAGAGATTTTTAGAGGACGAGGCAACATTTGACTCACTCTTCTGTTCCTTGGATTTCGTCAAGGATTGGAAAGTATATAGCTCGTTGAGCAAGGTGGTTAGGTTGTAGTCAATCGTATTCATAACAGCATTGTTACAGAACTACAGGAAACTTTTAGGTAAAGATTCCAAGATGAAGCTAACTTGACTAGCTTCATCGATGATAGACCCATTCATCTCTGCGACGTTGAAGTGGACCATCATGTTGAAAATGAAGGAAATCGATCACGAGGATTTCCATCAGCAGCGAAAAATTATTCCAAATTACAATCATGTATGAACATTACAAGTTACAGTCGTAACACAAACATATGGTTATGCATTCATTACAGAAATTATAGCATGATACAACAAATAATCAATGAGGAATCTACATACATTTGTAGACTCGTCGCCAATTCTCCTTGCTCATGAACGCCCGAACACAGCAATCTCGAACGCTCGTCCAACATGACCGCTACACAACACGAACACTACGCACTCTGATTCAACGATCGCCTCGGTCACGAACACCCCAACAACACAAACAGCCTCTACAGAACCTCGACGGTGTCAAGTTGAGTATGACACCACCAAGAAGGCTACCTTGGTACTCTCGGTGTGAGAATCCAGAGGGTGGACTCTGTGTGGACTTGGTTTGAGGCAGAAGAAGGAGGAAACAACAATCATGTAAACGATTGAGCAAATGGGAAAAGACAGAACCTATCGTGGACTCTATGATCTCACGGCCAGTGATCATGGACTCATGCTTCTTGTCCAAGACTTAAAAAAAGATTGCCAATATATACGCTCGGACCTTCTCGTTTGTTCGTATCCAACGCTCATATGCCTCTCGAACGTTTTGAGTGATATTTTGAGCTGGTATAGGAGGACAATCTTCCATTAGGACAAATATCAGGTCATCAATGATTAATATTATGTTGATTGTGTGTTTCTATGTAGCGTAATTTTTGCCGGTAAGTTTGTTGGCAATAAGTAAATTTAGTGTTGTGGAAGTCATTATGAAATTTACTGAAACATACAACTTATTTATATTAGTATTCAAGCATTATCCATTTGGAAAAACCAATCATTTCTAGCAAAATAATATAATGCACCCCGTGTGACATCTATTTTACAATGATGCTTTAGTGAGGCAGAGTAAAAGCCATCGTAGGATGATCAGGTACCCCTTCACTGAATGAGACCATCTCAACCAATATACAGAACAACTTCTTGTTACTGTAAATATCAGTCACCATTATTCAGTTTAAAAGCTATTAACTAGCTTTTTGTAAAGTGTAACCCCTCATTTTAGATTCTAGAGTTTTGTCCCAATGAGCCAACCATAAGGGAAAACTGATTGGAGAAAAAACTAAAACAATCCTATCCATTTCTGGAGTTTGAGTAAAGAGTCATGCAAATGTCATCCATAGGGGGACACAAGCAAAGATGACTCGAGGCCGAGCATAAAAATTTAATACAAACTAATAAGAGAGACGGTGGGATGTGTTGGCACACGTCCCACTCCCACTTACTATAAACAATATCTCAATTCACCTTGGTATTGACCTATACAAACACCATCCATAGGGGGACACGAGCAAAGGTGCCTCGAGGCCGAGTATAGATCTCCCAGTGTGAACTTTGAGGGAGAAACGTGAAAAGGAAAAATGAAGTATCATATACCTCATTTTCTTCTCACTGAGTGTTTTACTTAGGGTTAATTTAACTTAGAAAAATACGACTAATTATTTTACTAAGTGATTGTTTAAATTTTCCCAAAAGTAACACTTATTTTGGATAGTTAAACAACTTTGATTAATGTCTATTAGACACTTTAATAAACTTTAATCAATAGTTGCATGCTTGTAACAAATCTATCTAATTCACCTTTCCAGGTTAGTTTCTAGGTAGGGGTGTTCCGTCTTCTAAACAGAACTAGCCTTGGACAAAAGGTCCCTTATAGATACACTTGCTACAAATTTAATCTTTTAATTAAAACCAATTTAATCCTATTAAAGTGATTAAAAGATTAAACTTATTTATAATCTTATTAGAAATTTGATCTTAGGTCTGTGTGAATCATGTTTTAAAAATATTTTAAAAAATGTTTTTAACCTAAGGTTTGTATGCAATTATGAATTATTGATTTTAATTTCTAATTTCATTTAATTATAACAATTATAAAACAAAATGAAATAAATTAAAACCAATCTTTCCATGTGAAACCATACTTAGGTAAATTATAACAATTATAAAATAACCTAAAGTAATTTCATGCTTCATACAATCTCATTTCATTACTTAACATACATAACACTTATATAATAAAGTAATGAAATAATTAATAGCATACATTCAAACTATATACTATAACGCTTATAATATAAATGATGCATAGCTATGTTATTGATGCATGCAAACATATATTATAATACTGATATTATATGATACATGAGCATGCTATAAAATTAAATCATGCAACTATATATTATAACATTTATAATATAAATGATGTATGAATAACTCATAACCTATGGTGGGATTTTACTATATGGCACACATTATGACATGTATAAATAATAATAAACCATACATCAAATGCGTAATTTAAACAACAATTATTGAATCGGGATTGAACTCCTAAGCAATTAATTAAATTTAATATAATACTTATAATAATTTAATCAATTAAAAACAACTAACTAATACAAAATAATAGACAAACTGGTTCAAAATAGGTGAACCGGGTCTTAAGCTGCACGAATCAGACCGCCCAGCACCCAAATCGCCCTTTAACCGCTTGAACCAAGTGATAGTACCGAAAATGTGCTATCTCCCTCTTCTTAATTTGAGAACGTTAGGCTATTTAATGTGTTTAATTGATGATTTTATAGGACTCGAGCATACAAGAGGTCGAATGAAGCGTTAGGATGAAAAGACGATAAAACTAGAGACGTCCACAGGGTAGGGCAGGGACGGGGAAGGCTTCCCCGCCCCCCTATTTCATTCCCCATCACCGTGAAATTCCCCGTAGGAAAAATTTTCCCGTTTGTTTTTTATAATTATTCATTTTTAGCAATTTTGTTTATTCTCAACCAAATAAAATTATATATATTAAATGAGTTATTTCCAATAAATTTTTCATTCAAAGAAAATAGTATAAAAATAATACTATTATATGTGTAAAAATATAATTTAATCTTATAATTTCTAAAAGTTAAAATTTAAATATTACAATATCATAGTCAAGCTTTCCATTTAAAAACTATAACATTTATGACTTGAGGTAGAAAGTCTTAAATGTTAAAACAATTTAGAAATGTATTAAAATACGAAAAGGTTTGAATGAAAATTAGAAAATAACTAACTTTTATACCACAATTTTTATAAAAAGTATATAGATAAAATAATAATAATAACTATTATAATAATTATAATAATTATTATTATTATAAACTCAAATTATGTTTATGTAAACAGAATATCAATTGATGATGATGATGATGATGATGATGATGATAATAATAATAATAATTATTATTATTACTATAATCATCATATAAATATAATTATATAATATATTCATTCGAGAGGGTGGGGAAATGGGGATGGGGGATGGGTTAGGAACAGGCGACGAGGAATATAATCCCCGTCCCCGTTTAGCCTACGGGGAAAAAATTATCCCCGCTCCCTCCCCCATTCCCTGTCTAATCGGTAATCGGGATTCCCCACCCCGTTCGGGCCTGGTCCCCGACCCCGCAGGGTAAATGGACATCCCTAGATAAAACGGCCAAGATAGAAGCTAAATTGCACAAAAGGGGAAAGAAGGCCAAAGATTTACGAAACGACCTCTAGTTGAAGCATTGCAATGCTAAAAAAGAGTGTTGCGTAACGCTAGAAGACATAAGCTTTCTATTTCGTGAAGAAACAGGGCAGCGTTGTGGTGTTGCAACGGTATGAATGTGAGGTGAAGGGGCGCGCGCTGCGCAGCACAGCATTACAACGCCCTTGTGCAAGGTTGCAACGCTGCGACAACTGCTATATATCAGTATTTCATCTGAAACGTAGGTCAGAACGCATTAATCTGTTTGGAATTACTATAAATGTATATGTTCTTTCACAATGGAGTTTGGAACGATCCACTTCCGCTCACTGGTTCTTTAGATTTATAGTTCCTTTAATATTCATACACTCTTGGCATGTTTTACAAACTTTCGAGAGATTGTCAGAATAGATGTTGAAGACACATGTGCTGGCATCTGCTTCTGATCACATCCATCAATAATTTATTTCCCCTTAAAAATAGACTGATCATTAACTCTTCTCATTAAGTTTCCAAGAACTTTTAAACCACCAACTTTACTCTCTTGAAGCAGAATCCTATCAAGGTCATTCCTTCCTGAGTTCAACATCTTTATGCACTTATACATAGGTTCAGCTCAGTCTTGGCTTAATTCAGCTCATATTTAAGTTTAGAAACAATGGTCATCAGTTTATCATTGTCAGAAAGAAGCGACTCAATTTTTTTTTCTGAATATCCATGACTTTTACATCCTCTAAGCAATTTTGGTGTAAAGTATAATAATAAGTTTCAACCGATTCATGGAAATCTTCATCTTCTTCAGTACAATAACCAAGGCTCTGACATCTTCTTTAGATTCACTTGTATCTTTAGAGTCATTATCAGACAAAGTTAACATATAACTCTTATTCTGTCGTTTGAGGTAACTTGAACATTCAGATTGATAATGACCATGACCTTCACATTCCTTGCACCAGAAGGATTTTTCTTCATTCTAATCAACACTGCTTGAATTATCAACATCTTTCTTCTGATATTGAAATCTATATGGATTTGAATATGCGCTTTCTCTTTCTTTAACGTGGTGAAACACATAATTTCCAGATTTATTTTTAAAGTACTTTAGAACCATGTTAAACTATTCATATACCAAAGGTATTAAGTCTGCAAAAGATTCTTCTTATTCTACAATTTTACCTTCACATTGATTGTTTACAGAGGATTGGAGGGCAATACCTTGGTTTCTTTTGACACGTTTCCTATCAAAATTCATCTCAAAAGTAAGTAGTGATCCCATGAGTTTCAAATTTCAAATTGACAATATCTTGAGCTTCTTCTATAGCGGTTACATTTATATCAAATCTCTTAGGTAGGGATTTAAGAAACTTTCTAACCAGTTTTTCTTATGAGATCTTCCCACCCAAGGCAAAAGATTCATTAGCAATGTCAAGTAAGCAAACATTAAATTTAGCCATAGTTTCCTCTTCAAGCATTTTCAAACTTTCAAAATTAGTGGTTAACAATTGAAGTTTAGACACCTTGACTTTTGATGTTCCCTAATGAGCAACATCCAAAATTTCCCAAGCCTCATTGGCAAACACACATGTGTTAACCAGACGAAAGATATTTCTGTCCACACTATTAAGATAGCATTAAAGGCACAGAAATTCCTCGTGGATGCTTTGTTCTCAGCATTTGTCCATTCGGCTTCAAGCTTTGGAGCGTTCTCAACATTTAGGAACAATAATTTGAAGAGAAGACTATCCAATTACCGCTTGTTTCCAAGTTGTATGATCAATAGACTTTAAGAAAGCTATCATTCTAGCTTTCCAATATGAGTAGTTTGTTCCATCTAAAACAGGGGGCTGAGCCGTGGAGCCACCTTCTTTGATTCCGTTCATGATCGAAACACCTAAGATAAAGGTGACCCGTTCTGATACCAATTGAAAAAATGTTGAGGTGACTCTTCACACAAATGCAGATGTTAAAAGGAAAGCACTGATAACAAATGTAACAACAAAATACTAACAGTAAGTAAGCAGTTAAAAAGACACAGAAGTAGATAACCTAGTTCCGTGAAATCCACCTACATCTGGGGGCATGTGTCCGGGAAAGATAATCCACTAATATTAAAGAGTTAAGTAGTTTACAACACAGTACTTATCTGCAATACACGACTACTAAAATGACTTACGTAGAGCTTAACTCATTGATAACCTAGGATTCCCTAGATGTGAGACTCCCTCTCAAATGTACTTAGGCTCTCCTTAAGTTTGGTAATATTAGTGTTGAACACTTCGACTTCTGGTAGTGTGTGAAACTCCTTTCAACGTTGTTATCTTCCCCTCAAGTCAACAAACTCCCTTCACTGATGAATCTCAGGATCTCCCTAAGATGGAGAACTCCTTATCTGAAGTTGAGTCTTAGGCACCCCCCCCCCCCAAGATCGAGAACCCTTTCTCTTTAATTGTGTCTTAGGCTCCCCTAAAGACAGAATAATCTTTACATTCGTGAATGATTCACACAACGGTGTTGCACACGACGGATGAAGAATTTGCACAACGAAATGTAGTGAGGAAAGAGCAAGAACACCGAAATGAACAATTCAGCCACAGAACAAGAAACGATTGGCTCGATTAACAAAAGCGACAACCTTAAATGATCAACATAATTCTTTTAAATAATCAAATCCAAGAAAAGAAACAAATCTCGATTTGGAAAAGACAAGTCACGCCACAATAAAAGAAAATATTAAATGGAATGGATTAGCCTGAATTTCTTGATAAGAAAAAAATATTCTGCAAAAAAATAAATTATTGTTTGAAACAGATGTTAAGACTTTATTTGAAACAACTGCAGAAACCAATGCCTTAAAAAAAATATAAAACCAACCAATCAAATCTCCAACATTAATCATCTCTATTAGAATGAGACATTTTATTTGATTTAAAAAACCAGAGTCAGAAGAACGTTTTGTGTTCAAAATGGACAATATCATATCACTATAGAGATATGCAAATGACTCTTCGTCCAAATTAACCAAACTTATTATTGGTTAAAATATCATATTGATCATTGTACTTTAAAGTTTGTTCAATCGTAGTCTCTATACTTTCAAATGTCTAATTTCAATATACGTATTTTCAATAAATCTTAAATTTAATCCATTCAAATTAGTTTTCATCAAATTGGTTAAATAATATTAATATTTGTTGTTGAAAATATTGATATTAAAAAAAAAAGTGAACAATGATAAAAACATACAAAGATCTAGGGATAAAAAAGGATTTTTCCCCCAAAAAAAAAAACAAAATGAAAAAGTTTTGGGGGCATATTTTTAAAGGGGGAGGGGGGAGATTATCCAATGATGACATGAAAAGGAGCGCAGCGGTAGCTTTTTTGCAGTCTTCTAAGTCTCCACTTCCCACTTTCTCCCTAATCAGATCTCTCCCACGCTATTTCTCAGCGTGGGACCCACACCATTGGTCCGTCCGTACATGGTTTCCCTGTGGCGTGGCTATGATGTACAGCTGTGTGAAGAAGAAAGAGATAGAGATAAGAGGGCGCCACATTCCCTTTTAGGCAAAGACAAAACCCACCTCTCTCCCGACAAAATCCTTTCATTTTCTTTCTTTATTTTATTTTCATTCCTTAAAGGAAAGAATTGCTACTAAATCAATTAAAACTTAGACAATTTTTACTTTTTTTTACTAAATTATTACAAATTTAAAAATATATAAACTCAAATTCAGATACTAAATTATTATTTTTACTAAAATTTAAATATTAAAAGAGATGTTTAAACTACTATTATTATTTTTACCACGAGGTGAATTTGTAATTTTTGGCGATCCCTGATCCGTACCACACAACCTGCACAATGTTTATGGATATAATTTACCGACACTTCCTTTATTTACTGTCATGTGTCGTATAAATCATTTAAAAATTGTCGAGATTAAAATAATATAATTTTCTTGAAAGTGAGATAAACGAGTGGATGACGTGGCATGTAGTCAGTCACGGGCAACGTGTGGGGTAAGTCATCAGATCTGACAGGTAGAGAGTAGCAACTGAATTGTTTTTACGTGACGAGGAAAGGAAAGAAACGGATCCCGGTAACGCCAGTTGCCGATAGCGACAGAAATTATCCACTGTGCGCCCTTTCTCCTAATATGCAATCCCTACTTCCATACGGTACCAAAATATATATATATTTAGAAATTTGAATTTTCGTAAAATAATAATTTAATCTCTAAATTTTGTTGGGTAACGATTTAGGTCTTTGATTTTTTATTTTGTAACAATTTAGTTCATGAATTTTAGTATGTAACAATCTAATTTTTATACTTTCAAATTTGTAACAATTTAATTCTCATGATAGAAATTATTGTTAAAACTTAGTGAGATTTCTTGTATGAATAAATCGATAAACTAATTAGAGACCCAATATTTTTATAAAATACGAAGTTTACATTATAAAATTAGAGATGTTCAAATAACCCGACAACCCGAACAAACTCAACTCAAAATACAAGGGTTTCGTTGGATTAGTTTTGTTTTTGGGTTGGGTTGGGTTAAACTTGTTATATTTTCGTTGGGTTGGGTTGGATCGTGGATTGGCTAAAACAAATTGGCTTGACCTAACATAAACTGAATTTTATATATAAAAATAAAATATACTATATATATTTCTCTTTATTTAAAATTTGATTAATTTATGAATTTTAAATATTTTTCTTTTAAAATTGTTATGATATTTATCTTTATTTGAAGTTTACAATAAATATCTTAGATATTTAGTATTCAGTATTTAAATTTTATAAGTTTTTAGTTATTAGTCATGTGTTGTATATAAATTTACATATTTTTAATTAAAAAGAAAAAAATAAGTTATAACCCGACACACCAACCCAAATTTTAAGGATTGAGTTGGGTTGGATTAGAGACTTTACTTAGGTTCTATAGGTTGCCATTCCAACCAACCTGAATTTTCGGGTTGGTCCAAAAAATATTCTCAACCCAACCCATGTACATCCCTACATAAAATAATAAAAATTGACATCAAATTTTGTTTTTTTTTGTTTTTTTTTTGTTAGGAACTAAAATGTTACAAATTTCAAAGTATGAGAACTAAATTGTTACATATTCAAATCTAAGGACTAAATTGTTACAAAACTGAAATTATAAGAACTAAATCGTTATCAATCAAAGTTTAGAGACTAAATTATTATTTTTATGAAAGTTAGGGATCAAAGTATTTTTTTTATCTATAAAATAATATCACCCTGTATTGTTATATACAAATTGTACATGCAGGTTAAATATGTGAAACGAATTTTAACTATTTGTTTTCTGTTTATATTTTAATTACATCCTTTTAATCTGTGCTAATTTTTTTTTTTTTTTTTAAAAAAAAGGAAAAAACTATAAGAAAGGAGAGAAAAAATATCTTATGAAGATGTCTATGTCAATGTTATGAGTTTGTTTGACAATGCTAGATATTTGGTATTTTCATTTTTTTTTTTTTTACGTATCTGAGATACTTTGATAACTTTGTTAGTTTCATAGCATTTTTACTTGAAAATGTTTTAAGTTTATATAATTTATAATAATGCTCTTACCACTATTTTATTAATTTATAATTAAATTTACATAATTTGAAATTATATAATATGTTATTACAAATTTGAATGCTTTTTTTTAAAAAATTAATACAACCTATATTTTTTTAGAAAATTTTTTTACGAAAAATATCAACCGATTTATAGAAGTAGCAAAAAGAAAACACTGGAAGACATGGATAGACTTCTATAAGCTTCTATTACAGAAAACTAAAATTATGCTATTTTGTGTAAATAGTTTCTCTTATTTTTATTTTTGAAAATTCTCCTTATTTTTATATATTATTCTTCTCTTCAAAACAATATATAATAAGAAAGATTTTCAAAAATAGAAAAACAAGGGAAACTATTTGCAAAGAAAAATAAAACACTAATAGAAGTCTATCACGGATAGAAATCTATCAGTATTATCAGTTTTTTGCTATTTCTGTAAAATAGTTTGACATTTTTTCTATATGTGAAAATTTCTCATATAATAATTTATTTTTTTTTTATAAAATAAATTTAAATTTGGATGTCTTGCTAAATAACAATCACGATATAATAAAAAAAGAGTGAGTGATATATATGGTTGACAATGTTTATTTTAATAATGTAATGAAAATAAAGAAGAGTTATATATGTGGGGGAAAAAAGGAAGCGCAAAAATGTAATGCCTTCAATAGGGGAATCCAAAAAATACATGTTTCGAGAGGGCATTCAAAATTCTCCAGATGCCCTCCGTAAAAGTATCCTAGAATATTAAAAATCTCCTGATATCAGGATATTTTATAATACTGCAAAATAAAGATGGTAGTTTATATGTTACTTTATGAGAAACTAAGATGTTCACGAAATAAAAGACTCTTAGATGACAAAATGTAGTTTTTTTTTTTTTTTTTTTTTTTTTTTTTTTTTTTTATCTTTTACCAGACGTGAACAAGTGTTGCTTTATCATTTAAAAAAAAAGAAAAAAAAAGAAAAGAGACTTCTAAATACTAACAAAATAAAAACCTAATCAGCATTATACTTATTAGTGTATGTTGTTATATATAATAGGTTAAATTTACATTTTGGTACCTATATTTTGAAATTTTGTTCAATTTTATAGTTCTTATACTTTCAATATGCAATTTTAGTTCATATACTTTCAATAAATCTTAAATTTAGTTATCACTGCTAGTTTATCGTTGGATTTGTTTTGTTTTGTTTTTTTTGGTTAACCATTAATATAGTTTTACAATAAATTTTGAAAACATATTCACATATTGCATTTCTTTACCTAAAATTACTATAATTATTTAACTAAATTTAAGATCGAATGAAAGTAGAGATTAAAATTAGACAATTAAAAATATAAGGACTAATATTGAACAAACTTTTTCAAAATAGTACAACTCATAATATCAAATCGCGTATACTTATTTTAATATTTTATATAACCTCAAATTTTAAAATCTAAGAAAATGAAAATCTGAATATCTTCCACGACATGGTGTTAAAAATTATTCACATTCATCTGAATGAAAAAAGTGATATATACACACTTATACATGCACAATTATGCGTGTGTTTTTATTTTCGGTTAGCCAAAATTTTCCATCTCGGTCAAGTAAGTAGGGGTGTTCAAAAAATTTGATGATCCAAAAAAATCGATCAATTCAACCCAATCCATGCGGTTTGGGTTGGGTTGGGTTCAAATAAATGAAAATTTTATGGGTTGGGTTGGTTTATGAGTTCACCTAATATAACCCGAACCAACCTGAATTTATTATTAACTTTTAAAAATATTTTTTTTTGTTACTTATAAAACAATTATTTATACATATATTGATTTTAATTTTATTTAATTTCAATATTTTTTGAATAATTTATTCTTCAACAACTATTAAAATTAGTTTCTTTGCACTTTAGAAAGAAAATTTTCACTATATAAATTGAAATTGAGCCATTAATCTTAATTCAATATATGAAAATAATTCAATTAGATTTTTACATATTTATGTTTTGTTTCCTTTTAAAACAAAAATTTAAATAAATGACCCGATTAATCCGAACCAAACTAACCCAAATATTTTATGGTTGGGTTGGGTTGAGTTCATCTTTTAATAAGGATTATTTGGGTTGAAGAAATTTACAACTCCAACAATTTGGTTGAGTCTAAAATGTCTTTCGACCCAACCCGACCCAACCCAACCCAACTCATGAACATCCCTAGAAATAAAGGTGACACCGACGTTAAAAAGAAATTTGTAATAGTGCTGCCAACAAGAACATAGCTCAATTGACATTATGTTCATATTATCAACCTCGTGGTTTGAGATTCGATTCCCCCACCCCACACCTTAACTACAATATCTTTCTAAAAAAGATCCTTTGTGGGGGGCTATAAGGTAGACCTTCAAAAGACGTATGATTCGGTAAATTGGGATTTTCTGGGCTTGTTAGGTCTGTCTTACAATCCTTTCAGGTGTTTTGGTGTAGCATCTTCGTGTTGCCTGCGTGTGTAACTCATGAGGTTGATCGTCCGCTATGTACTTATTTATGGAAGGGTGGTGCACGGGTGGCATCTTGGAAAACCAGGCTGCTATTATGAAGCTTCTCTGGCTTCTCTTAATTAAATTGGGTTCATTATGGGTGGCGTGGGTGGAGGCTTATGTTTTGCGTGGGCGGTCTTTGTGGGTTGTTCAGAGTGAGGTTGGGAGGTGTTGGTGCTTCAGGGCTATCTTGCGAAATAGAAATAGATTCAAGCATTTGGTTCGTTTGATGGTTGACGATGGTCGGTCTTGTTTTGTATGATGGGATCCTTGGCTGCCAGGGGTACGATTTTGGATTCATATAAGTCTATGGTTGTTTATGATGCAGGGAGTAGTTTGGAGGCACGGTTGTCGAAATTCATGGATGGTGAGGGAGGTTGGAGTTAATCTGGGGTCTTATTCAGGCAGTGGGGCCTACGGTGAGGGGGAAAAATTATTGGGTATGGGTGTCGGATGCGAGTGGTCGGTTTTCTATCGCTAGTGCGTGGGAGAGTTTGCGTCCTCGTCGTCCTAGGGTGTCTTGGGTTGGTATTTTGTGGGCGGGGGTGGTATTCCGCGTCACTCATTTTGTGCGTGGTTAGCTGTGAGGGACAGGTTGGGTACGCGAGATTGGTTGAGGAGTTGGGGTGTGTTGTTAGAGGGGGAGTGCCTTCTGTGTGGGGGAAGTGTGGAGTCGCGAGATTATTTATTTTTTGAGTGTGGGTTCGGGAGAGAGGTGTGGTCTGGTGTGTTGCGTCAGTTGGGCTCGTTGCATCGGGTGCGGGTTGGGATGTGAAATTGAGTTGGTTGTGTCGAGTGGGGTCGGGTAAGGAGGTACGTAGTAAGTTATTCGGTGTATTCTAGTGTGCTTCCATATACTACATCTGGCAAGAACGTAATCGACGACTGCATGGAAGTAGACCGAGGTCGGTGTCAGCTCTGGTTCACCTTATGGTCTCTATGGTTTGTGCTCGTGCTTCTTCCTGGCGAGTTGATCTTCTTGGTCTTATATAATGTGTTTACGGATGTTTTCTTGTTGTACTTTCTGTTATTCTTTGTTTTGCTGTTGTCCCTTGTTTGTGGGATTTTGGTTTCTTTTCTCTAGCTTTCTCTCTAGTGGTATGCGAGTTTGTTTTTTGTGTTGGTTTTGTTATGATCTTATCTTGTAGGCTTTGTTTTTTGTTTTGTTATCCTGTCCTTACTTGTGCTTTGATGCTTTGATGTCTTGATCCCGGGTTGTGGAATCCCCTTATTATTGTATAATAATATCACCTATTCTAAAAAAAAATTTGTAATAGTGCTTATTAATTGATATTCCTTTACAATCCCAAGCCCAATAAATAAGACACACACATATATATATACTAAATTTATTGTATAAATTAAAGTCAACTTGGTGTGTTTTATCTTTTATTGGAAGCAAAATTCACAATCAATTTTTTTAAATAATAATTTTAAGGTTTTTTTTTAATATAAAAAAATAAACTAAAATATTTACAAATATAACAAGGTCTATCAATGTTAAACATTGATAGATGATTATGATAATTTATTATTGATAGACACAAATAGATGTAAAAATCGCGTCATTTAAGTTATCCACTAATTCATATAATTTATTTTTTTTTTAATTTTTTGAGAGTAGATTTAATTGTTTTTTTTTATTCTTCTTTTGTTACAGGAATTAATATTCTTTAAAGATGTTTAGGGTTTCTCCTTCAAAAAGATTTTTTTTAAAAAAATAATGAGTTGAACCCCTTAAAAGAAACGTACAAATATGCTCTAAATTATTTATCTAACCTGCATATTATAATTTTAACCACGTGTTCAAATAAAAAGGTTTGAGATTTTAAAGATACATTAAAAAATTTGATGGACAAAATAATTAAATAATTAAGCAAAATAAGTAAATAGCCCGATAATCTAGAAAAAAACATGTGACGATAGATTGGGATGGTGGAGGATGACATCATTTTAGCTAAAGGACCGATTATAGTGAAACCTAGATCCTCTTTCATTAGTTGCAAGGGAAGCAAATATTTTAATATTTTACAATCCTCACGGCGGATTTAATATGGATCGAGGGCTTGAGTCCTTTTAACTTTATGTTTTATATGCATAGATATATATATATAATTGATATAATACCAATATTAATAACTAATTTAGTGATAAATTTGACTTTTAACCTTCTTCAGCCTCACCATCGATTATACTCACCTAATATAGGATACCTTTAGTTGGAAAATTATCGATATAATCAAACTTCATAGAGAGTAAGTGGCTAAACCAAATAGTATGTGTAGAGTGGTTCTTATACGACTAAAATTAGTTTTATCGTTTTAAACACCATGAATTTATTTAAAAGTGGAAAATTAAATTTTAAATTATTTTTGAGGGGTTAAAATATGTTTTGGAGTAATTTTAAACATTACAGAAGTGATTATTAACCATTTAAAAAACGCTCCCAAATATAGACTAAAATTTTTCGAGCGAGCCAAAGACAGGCCTTGCAGGAGGCCAATATATATCACATGTTAATTATTATACTTAAAAAAAATCGAGATATTTCAAAATTTTTACATAGGTGGGCTACTCCTTTCATGATTAATTGGTCTTCGGATGGAAACTTCATGTATCTCATATGGTACTAGAGTCATAAAGCCCAAACACATATTGAGTCTAAAAACAGAAAAATTGGAATTTAATACAAGAATTTTGAGTCCAAAAAGATACCATCCTAAGAGGATATATGTTGTCTCACATTGAAAAAAAAATCAAGAACCGCATAATATTTACTAGAGAAGTAGGTTGCTCCTCTTACGACCAATTGATTTAGTCGACACCTAAAAATTGAAATTTTTCTTATGTTCTTAGTAATATTTGAATATTTCAATGTATTTACTATACACATTAACAAATATGGTGAAAACATTAATAATTTTCAAGGTCAAATTTGGTAGACAATCTGATTATATATATATGTTTTTAGATACTAAGAAATTCTATGATTAGTTGTTTTGACGGCGTGCTATTAAACATCACATGTCTTCCAATTTGTGTGATTCAAATAGTATAAATTTCAAAGATTTTTTTTCTTTTGGTTTTTAGTGTATCCATCATAATTTGAATAACTTGAAAATTTTAAATAGAAGACTTGTATTAAAAAAGATGAAAACTTTAGGCCCTCTTTGCTACCAATTTTGGTTTTTCTTTTTTGTTTTTAAAAATTAAGTCAATTCTCCTTTTTTTTAATAATGATTTGAGTCTTTTTTATATACAATTATTGAATTTTTAGCCAAATTCCAAAAAAAGAAAGAAATTTTAAAAGTATTTTTTAGTTTTCAAATTTTGGCATAGTTTCTTAAATCATTGGTAAAAATTAGATAACAAATGAAGAAAATTGGAGGGAGAAGTAGGCTTAATTTTTAAAAACAAGGGAAAAATACTTTTTTGGTCCCTAGGTTTTGGGTCTAGTTTCTATTTAGTCCCTAGGTTTCAAAATATTACATATTTAGTCCTTAAGTTTTGAGTTTGGTTTCAATTTAGTCCCTGAATTTCAAAAGGTTCAATTTTACCTTCAACATTTGAGTTTTGCTTCAATTTAGTCCCTATGTTTTAATATTTATACTTTAAAACTCGACTATTTACTAAATACTCATCTTTCGTCTTTATTATTAATTTATGTTAATATGTTAAAAATAATTAAAAGAATTATAATTAATTAAGTTTACTTTTAAAATTAAATTCAAAATTTCACTTTATAACTATCTCTACTTAATTATAGAAATTGGCATCAATGATTAAAAGTGAGTATTTAATGAAAAATTGAGGTTAAAAAATGTAAAATCTTGAAATTTGAAGACCAAATTGAAACAAAACTCAAATCTCAAATGTAAAGTTATAACATTTTGAAACTTAGAGACTCTATCCAAACAAAACTCAAAACTTGAAGATGAAATGTGTAACATTTGAAAACTTAGAAACTAAATAGAAACTACACCTAAAACCTAAGGACCAAAAAGATATTTTATTCTAAAAACAAAAAACCAATTATTATCAGACGGTGTCTTAATATTTAATACTATATACCAATTTATTTTATCAATACGAGCATAACTCAACTTGCATAAACATTTACTATCGTCAAATTTATGTTTTTCAAACTATCTATCAAACAAGTCGGAACCATTAGTGTTATTAAAATATTTAAATATACTATTTAACTTGGGTGTAAATTAGACTGTTGCTCACTACACTATTAACATAGTATTAGACCTTTTTTATACAAACAACTCAATCATTAAACTTTCGAGTAGGAGATTAGACGTTCGAATCCTTCTTTGAATTAAAAAAATTCACTCACAAAGGTGAGTTTATCATGTTCATCGTGTAATGTTTTTACACGTGTTAAAATTTGATTGGGCGTAGTACATCCCAAAGCCCCTTTCTCTCTAATGAAATTAAGTTGCGGAAGACTCGGATCCTGTCTCCTTAGCCTAAAGGCTCAATTTTTTTCTCCAGCCAGCTTCCTTCCACTATGGACCCCTTTCTTTCTTCTTCTCTTCATTTTCACTCACAGACTCATTAACCCTTCTCGAAACAATTATGTCCGATAAATTCACACACCCAGATCTCCGGCAACTCATGGCCGACAAACCCAACTTTCCGACCACCCCACAAACCCTAGAGTCCTTCTTCCTCCACCACCCCCACCTGACACGTGGATTCTCTCCGGCGCCACCGCCGCCACCACTCCCCAAGTTCCAGCCACTTCAGCTCGTCCTGACCGACCCCACCAATTTGCCCGATGGGCTGGTTCACTTTGGCTGTTCCGATAACTCCACCACTGCAGGCGGCGGTGGGTCTTCCACTGCCGCCGCCGCATCTTCAGCCCCATTTTTGCGGCGGAATAAGTTGATAATGGATAGTGAATGGTGTCGTTATGGAAACGACGCCGTTGGGGGAAGTAATGGAGTTAACAGTAGATGGCCAAGACAAGAAACTCTCACTCTTCTTGAGATCAGATCTCGCCTTGATTCCAAGTTTAAAGAGAGTAATCAGAAAGGTCCTCTTTGGGATCAGGTTTCTAGGTATATTTATTATTTATTATTTTTACTCATTTTAAATTTTAATTAAATTCATCTTCCCCACCTGCTATATGATCTTCCTTCTTGATTTTCCATGAAAAAAAAAAAAAAAAAACTAGAATCGTGAAATGCAAACATTAGATATCTTGATTTTTGAATTTTATTTGATAAAATCCATGAAAAAAAAAAAAAACTAGAATCGTGAAATGCAAACATTAGATATCTTGATTTTTGAATTTTATTTGATAAAATTAATAAAATGCTTTTTTTTTTAATATTATATTAAAAATAACATGATTTATTGCTTGAAAATGACAGCCATTAACTTTAATTACTGAGAGCGTGAGAGACCCATGTGTTTTATTTCCATTTTATTTCTTGGTTTTAATGTCTGCGGATGGTCTTTCAATGAGATAATTTATATATATAATAATATATAATGATTTGTGCATATTCTAAGCTCCTTGCTTTTGGTACATATAATTATATGTTAATAAAGATCATTAGTTTTTTTTTTAGAAAAGTTATTATAAAGGAAAATGCCTCGTATTTTTAGACAGACCTTGGTACAACTACAAGGAATGTTTTTCTTAAAAAATCTACAAAGGAATGTTTTCATTATTAAGTTACAACTAATATAATATATATATAAAGTACAGTGAATTAATCCAAACAAAATATACATCATGTTTGAAGACAAACTTTAAATGCCAATATGATAATTATATATGGTTTTTTATTTTTGAAAATTATAGTCTATAAACTTGTAAAATTTTAGATTTTGTTATCAACTTTCATCTATAATGTTTTCCTTTTAAAAATTAAGAAATAAAAATTTTGATTACTAATCTAGGGTCTGCTTTTCTCAAACTCATACACCAAATCTAATTCCCTTAATTTTCAACTTTTGATTACTTTAATTATAGATAAAATCATTCCATTTTTGCATAATTATTATACCCCTTTTCTCTATCAAGTGTTGAGAATATTAATAAAACATTACAGATTAAATTACAAGTTTAGTAATATGTATATGGCCTCAAAACTTTTATTTGTATATTTCTTATGAATAATACAAATTTAAGGGACTAACAATACAATCTTGAATATCATTGACTAAACTTGTAGTTTAGTCTAACTAATTCGTCTTTTAACATAGTCTCTAGGTCCTGAGTTCTACTCTTCATTTACTATAACCTATCATTTAAGGTTAATGAGTAATTGTATTGATTTACTATATCCATTATTTTTTACAAACTTTTAGATATAAGCATGAGAAATTAAATATATAGGTAAAACACATTTTTAATCTATTACTTTTTTTTCCTTAAAACTTTAGTGGTATCTATTTAGTTTCTACACTTTTAAAATCCTTAAATTTTAATACGTAGGAATTTAGTGATTTTACTTTCAATTTTGTTACGTGTAAAAAATGTTAAGATTTATAGAAATAGATTTGTTATAATATATAGTTCAATAAAATTAATTATGGATCAAATATTTTTATAAACTATATAGTCCAAGTTGGTACATATAAAAATATTGAACACTTAATAATTTGACCAAAACTTTTCATGGCATGCACGGATTAAATTATTAAACACAAAAGTTCAAAGTCTAAACTATTACAAGTTAAAAAGTATCGATGATAAATTTGATGCGGTAAATTTGAATATATAAAAACTGCTTATTATAGCTAGATATAGTTAAGTATTTAAGATTTTATTAAAGAAAAATACTTGTGTGCAGTTCGGGCTGCACTCATCTTTATGCAGTTCATCTAAGTGTCTAATTACAAATTGTCACGTGGCATTTTTTAAAAATATTTTAAAAATATTTTTTTATTTTTGTAATTGAACGGGATGCATAGAGATGCAGGTGCAGCTTGGGACTGCACCGGTAGCTGTAATTCTTTATTAAATCACTGATTTATATAAAAGCTTAAACTCATGAGTTGGTAAATTCTCTCCTTCATGAGTTAGATAACTCTTTGATAGAGGATTAAACAATGTTACAAGCTTGTTGAATCATTGTCTGACCCACGAGCTAAACTTCTAGTTTATTCTTGTTGGGTCTTCTACAAATTTTTAGGGAATATTAGAGAGTTGATATAATATTAAATTTTACCTTTATCTATTATCTCAAACTTGTGGGTAAGTCGGTGATTTAACCATTTTTAACGTGAAAAAAATATTCATGGATGAATTTGATATATACATATATTATTTTACAGGATGATGGCGGAGGAATACGGGTACAAAAGAAGTGGGAAGAAATGCAAAGAGAAGTTCGACAATTTATACAAATACTACAAGAAAACAAAGGAAGGTAAAACCGGGAGGCATGACGGGAAGCACTACAGATTCTTTCGTCAACTCGAAGCCATTTACGGCCAATCCAACGACCAATTATCATCCCCAGTTATAGAATCCAACTTCTACCAAAACTCGGCCGCCGGATCGGAAACTCCGCCGCCCGGGAAATTCCCCGGAGAAAATCATCAAGAACCGCCCAATAACAATCATCAAGAGACGGGCGGCGGAATGAGCCTAAGCTTTTCGATATCATCTGATTTCGAAACGTCGTCGTCGGGAAATTACCACGACGACGATCTATCGGCCATAGCATTTATGATGAATCAAAGGAAGGCGGAGAAATCGAGGGAAAACAACATGTCGAAAGAGGAGGGTGGTGTTAATAATAATAATAATAATAATAATAATGGAGGGAGTTGGAGAGAGGAGGTAGAGAAAATGGTGGATATGAAGCTGAGTAGATTAATGGAAGTGCAAGAAAATTGGATGGAGAAGATAATGGCAAGTGTTGAGGATGGAGAAAAAGAGAGGATTGTGAAAGAAGAAGAATGGAGGAAGCAAGAAGTGGCAAGGTTTGATCATGAGATGAGTAAGTTTTGTGCGAGGGAAAGAGCTTGGCTTCATGCTCGAGAAGTTGCTTTCATGGAAATTGTGAAGAAATTTGCTGGCAAAGGGTAATAATTTATAAGAATAACCATGGATAAACAAACAATGTATCAAACCGAACATAACTCAATTGGCATATGATTGTGTTAAAAACCACGAGTTTTGTGGTTCGAATCCCCTTGCAATATGAAAACTATATCTATATATTTATATCCAAAAGTTCATAGATGTACCTAGCAGGGTTAATGTAACAATCTCGAATAATTATTTTCCAATTGAAAATATTTCGCAAACCTTTTAACTATATCATATGTATGATAGAGGTAGGAAAATACGAACCACATATCATTTGGTTATCTTTAACATATTTGTATGTAAATTGAACTAGCTAAGTACCTGTGCATAACATTATGAAATTATATGGTTGGCTGGGAAATATTTTATTTGAATTTATGATAGTTTTGGTATTCTAACTCATTCATATAGGTCAATAAAATATGAGATATTATTATAAAGATTCTACTGATTGGCATGTCTATGATTTAATTTAAAGCGAGTATTATAAGGTAGAGTTTTAAATCACGAACATCTAGTTGGTAGACAATATATACTTATGTCAATTGAGCAATGTTTACTTTGAAATTATATAAATGCTTAATGTAAGTCTGATTAAGATGTCATGAAAATATATAATATAAAATTTGTTGATGATAATAAAATTTCAAACAAAAATTTGATAATAATTAGGGGTGTTCAAATGACCCGGCAAGTCGACCAACCTGGACTACCCAATTCAAACTATAACGATTGAGTTGGATTAGTTTTGTTTTCGGGTTTGGTTGATTTGAATTTTTTTTTTCTATTTTTCTCCGGTTGGGTTGGGTCTAGGATTGAATAAAAAAAATTTGGGTTGACCCAACCCAACTTGAATGACACACACACATATATATTTATTTATTTTAGAATTGATGAATGTGTGAATTCTTTATATTTTTCTTTTAAAAATGTTTATTTTTATAAAGTTTGTAATAGAAAAGATATTATAGATATTTGGTATGTAAGAATTGAGTTTTATGAGATTTTAATTATTAGATAGAATTGAGTTTTATTGGATTTTAGTTATTAGATATATATTGTTGATAAAATTTAAGTATTTTAAATTAAGAAAAAAATAATAACCCGACAACCCAACCCAAATTTTGAGGGTTGGGTTGGGTTGGAGAACATGTTTGGGTCATTTGGGCTACTAACTTGACCAACCCGAATTTTTGTATTGATCCAAAAATATGCCATAATCTAATCTAATCCAATCCATGTATACCCCTAATAATAATCCTGATAGACAACACAACATATAGTTTTTCACCTTCAAACTTGTTAATAAACACATTAACTTTTACCCTATAACATTTTTTATCCATTAAATCACCCTTATACAAGTACTCTTGGACTATTTTACTAAAGTGTGAATCAATGTTGTTTTTACCTTCTAATAGTTTTTTTAATGAAGAATTGCAAACACAAATTTTCTTTGTATTTGTGAATTATATATAAAAAGTTATGTTTAATACAAAATTGATGAGATATCTGCGATGCCCAAGTTTAATTTTGTGCCATTGTCATTAAAATTAATGAATTTTAAGTGATTTATTATTTTTTTTTTTTTGGAGTTAAAGTCAGTAGGTGAATTAGTATATAATGAAGTAATCAGAATGTAAAATTTGTAATGTTTAGCTAATTAAGTCTATAACTTAATTTGATGTAATTGATGGTTTGGTGTGATATTGATTCACACGTGGCATTTATATGTAAATTTTGATTTTTTAATAATTATGTAATCACAATTTACGCTTTTAGTAAACCATTCTCGTGTTTCGTTGTTACTAATAGTCCACATATGTACTTAAAAAATATATATGCGTACGTCCATCTCATTTTGGGTTTTTTTCTTTTTTGTTATGAACTTTTATATTATAAATAATTCATTATATTCACTTGTTTAATATTCATTACAAGAATTTTCACATTTTTCCACATAAAAAAAGTCGAAATAGGTTATATCAATGCATTTTTTTGCGTCGGCATAACATCATCGTATCCATGTCGGGAGAAGTACCTCTGATGAAAACTATTTTCGTCGGCATAAATACCATTTTGGCAACACAATTATTTTCATCGGCATATGTGTTTTCCCAACAAAATACAATTTGCATCGGCAAAAGCATATTTTTAAACATTTTTAGTTCAATAGACAAATTTCTGCCAACGTTTATTTGCATTGACATAAGTTGTTTATAATTTTATATATTTTTGTAACAAACAAATAACCAAAATTTTATTTCCTGAATATCTAATTATGCACAAACAAAAATTAATATTCAAATAAATCAATTGGAGACAAATATAACAAAAGTAAGCTTATATATTTAAAAATAAGACTAATATTCAATACACAAGCTATAAAATTCTAAAAAAAAACTGTGTATGCAATTAAACTTGAACATTTCTAGTTTCTTACAAATCCCCTACATAAAAAAAAGCTTAATCTTCCCCAAACCAAAATATCCTAAACCCAAATAAGTGAGATACTAAGTCAAACTAAGTAATCATCTAAAAATCTTCTCACAATCTCCAACAAATGATCTTTAATAATTTATACGAACGACCTGAACTAGGAAAAACAAATATTATGAAAGATTTCTTAGAATCAACAAAGAAAAATGTACAAAAAGATCTTAACAATCACACAAAGATTTAAACAAAATGTTTAAAATAGTTATGAGGAATGATCCCCCTCTCAAGCTACATACATGTCGTGAATGTTCATAATTAAAACAATGGACACCACAAACAACCATTTTACTATCTAAAAAGTGATTAAAATGGTTATAATTAAGACATGAACCCCTCCCCCACGCTATGAGCATGCTGTAAAGCCACTTAAACAAATATATAAATGCCCTTTAAATCTCCATAACTATCAGATTCCTACAAATAAACCAATAACAAAGTTCCTTTAAAGTGCACAATTAGGTTTCAAGATAATCTAAAACACAATGACAACATATACATCCCCCTTCCCAAGCTATGAACGTGCCCTAGTTCCACCTAAATGTCATTTAGACCTACAAAGTAGCAAAAAATGTATAGAAAGTGTCGAAGTGAATCTCCCCCCTCTAAATCCACCTAAATTTCTTTCAAGGCTAAACCCGTCATTTGATAGTTCTAAAAGCATATAACTCAACTCTCGGATCCCTACAAATAAGCCAAGAACAAAGTTTCTTTAAAGCGTACAATTAGGCTTCAAGATAATCTAAAACACAATTTCAACATATACATCCCCCAAGCTACGAGCATATCCTAATTCTACCTAAACACCATTTAAACCTACAAAGTAGCAACAAATGCATAGAAAGCGTCAAAGTGAATCCCTCCCCTCTAAATCCACCTAAATTTCTTTCAAGGCTAAACCCATCATTCGATAGTCCTAAAAGCATATAACTCAACTCTCGGATCCCTACAAATAAGCCAAGAAAAAAGTTCCTTCAAAGTGCACAATTAGACTTCAAGATAATCTACAAAATAATTACAACATATGCATTTCACTTCCTCCTCCCTTTAATGCTATGAATGCGTCCTAGTTCCACTTAAACGCCATTAAACCACAAAGTAGCAACAAATGCATAGAAAGCGTCGAAGTGAATCCCTCCTTCCTAAATCCACCTAAATTTCTTTCAAAACTAGACTTGTCATTCAAAATGTCCTGCCTAAACTATGCTACAAACATGTCGTAAACACTACAAACAACCATTTTACTGCTACGAACATGTTGTAAATCCACTTATACAACTTTTGAGACTAAATAAGTAATTAAATAGTCCTAAAAATATATAGTCATCAAAAGCTTAAATAAGCCAAAAGAAAGTCCCCCCCGTTTTAAACCCCTCCCTCCTAAATCCACCTAAATTTCTTTCAAGTCTAAAATCGTCATTCAAAATAACCTAGAAGTCTAAACTATACTACAAACGTGTCGTAAACACTACAAATAACCATTTTACTATGCTAGAACATGTTGTAAATCCACTTGTACAAGTTTTGAGACTAAATAAGTAATTCAATAGTCCTAAAAATATATAGCTCATCTCTCGAAAGCTATAAATAAGTCAAAAGAAAGTTCTTAAAAAGTATCGAAACCCCTTCCCACGTTGTGAATCCCTCCCTCCTAAATCCACCTAAATTTCTTTCAAGACTAAAACTGTTATTCAAAATGTCCTAGAAACCTAAACTATGCTACAAACGCATCGTAAACGCTATAAACAACTATTTTACTATGCTACGAATATGTCGTAAATCTACTTATACAACTTTTGAGACTAAATAAGTAATTAAGTAGTCCTAAAAATATATAGTCCACGAAAGCTATAAATAAGCTAAAAGAAAGTTCCTAAAAAGTCTTGGAATCCTTCCCTCCTAAATAAGCTAAAAGATTTTTTCTCTTGAAACCTACAAAGTAGGAAAAGAGGAAAAAAAAAATATTTCTACAAAACTACAAACTTGTCTTAAACACACCTAAAACATAGAGAATGTTGAAATAAAAGCATCTATATTGGCTACCATAGCTGCAAGATAGCCACATAACAATATAACAAGTTCCTAAATCTACTAAAACACACATATTTGACATAAATTTACACATGTATTGTTGGGAATGCGACCAAAGTCCCACTTGGTTAGATAAGAGGAGGATCATGGGTATATAAGTGAGAATGACTATCTCCATTGATATGAGGTCTTTTGGGGTGAAACAAAAAAAAAAAGCCACGAGAGTTTATGCCCAAAGTGGACAATATCATACCATTGTGGAGATAGTTTGAGGGTAGTTGTCCCTATCAAGTGGTATCAGAGCCATGCTCCTGAATTAACCATGCTCGGTAGAATCCTCGGTGCCGAACAAAGATGTATAGTGGAGCCTTGGAAGTAGTCATGGTGTGATCTGTGGTTGAACTCTATTGGATAGGCGGTATGCTCGGGTGAAAAGAAGTTAGCCTAGATATGAGTTAGACGGATGGATGACTGTTTGAGGGGAGGCTCGGTAGTCCTTTGTTCGAGGGACGATTGTTGGGAATGCCACCAAAGTGGAGCTTTGGAAGTAGTCATGGTGTGATCCGTAGTTGAACTCTATTGGATAGGTGGTATGCTCGGGTGAAAAGGAGTTAGCCTAGATATGAGTTAGACGGATGGATGACTGGAAGCTTGGAGGATCATGGGTATATAAGTGAGAATGACTATCTCCATTGGTATGAGGCCTTTTGGTTTTAGTTGTCCCTATCAAGTGGTATCAGAGCTCTAGTTGATCTAACTAAGGAGGATTTGTGGTAGTGTGTGCTGGCAGCCATGAGTAACTCTCCATCCTTGCGTTCCTTTTTAATCTTGAGGTTTCTCGTTCTCAAGGCATCCAACACTATATCCATGGACAATGAATCCCATCCATATTTAATAGCTGCCTTAACTTCTCAATACGATTCTGGCAAAGAATTCAGAAGAATAATTGCTTGATTTTCATCCGACATCTTCTCACCGATGTTATTGAAATCAACTATAATCTTCTGGTCATCTAGGTTCTCTTCTAAGCCTTTACTTGAGTCCATCTTATATCCAAAGAATTTCTCCTTTAGATATAATTTATTTGGCAAGGACTAAGTCAAATAAAGACTTTCTAATTTCTTCCACAACTCCGCTGTAGTAGTGGCCTCATTTACTAGCCTAAGTACCCCATATGACAAGCTTTGGAATTAATTTTATACTTTAAGTACCTCTTTAAAGTTTCTACTATTCCTTTCTATCCCTTCGAAGGGTTGTAACATGGGTTTCAGAACAACTCAAACTCTAGAAATGGATATACTTTCTTAGGTCCATTCCCAACCTTGACTCTCCAATTCGGTAGCATCATTGGAGCCAACCTCTGAAGTCTAAAAATGGAAGTTACACTTACAAGAGTTACTAAGTGTTAGTTGATCGAAAACATTAACTAAATGACTATAGGAATAAGAGTTATTCGAGATAATATTTAGTCAAGATTGTCTTGCTTCAATGAAATAGTATTTGACTGCCCCGCGGTAGCATCTATTCTGACTCACTAAAGTATAGTTGCAAATAAATAATGAAATTTGGGTAAATTATTACTTTTGCTAAAATTAAAATTGAATTTAAAAGCAATTACTAATTAGAATTTGTTTATAATTTCAGCATGTTGACTTCTTCAAAATCACTCACTTCCGATAAAAATAACCGTCTTAATCATTCAACATCAAATATAAACATAATAATAGAAAATGATGATTTTAAATTTTTTTTAACAAAGGAATGTCCTCTATCTCCCAACTCATCTGCAAATCAAAAGGTTTTGAATGTCACAGATGAGAAAACAAAAAAAGCACAACAAAGTAAATATGATTTGATTGTCATTAGGACATGTTTAGTGGAAAATGATAAATTAACCTGGATATTAGATTCAGGTGCCACTAACCATATCTATACTTTCGCTCAGGAAACTAATTCCTAGAGACAGCTTATAGAAGGCGAAACAACTTTTAAGGTAGGGACCGGGGTGGTTGTTTCAGCTAAAGTAGTGGAAGATATAAAGTTATTTATTGATGATAGATTCATTTTACTTGAAAATGTTTATTACATTCCTTCTATGAAGAGGAATTTAATATCTATCTCATGTTTGTTAGAACAAAATTATAAAGTATCTTTTGAAAATAATGAAGTGTTCATTATTTCGAAAGGTATCAAAATGTGTTTTGCAAAACTGGAAAATAACTTATACATGTTAAAACCAACTAAGGTAAAAGCCGTTTTGAATATAGAGATGTTTAAAACAATTGAAACTCAAAACAAGAAACGTAGAATTTCTCCAAATGACTATCTTTGGCACTTAAGACTAGGTCACATAAATCTCAATAGGTTGGCAATTATGCAGTTGACAAAGTGAGAGCCCTCATCGCTGATTAAGGCCCGTGGCGTCCCATATCGAGCAAAATTATTCTTCTTAAGAAACTTCGCCACTGTGGCTGCATCATTCTTAACACATGCGATGGCCACAACCCATTTTCACATGTAATCAACCACGACTAGGATATAGTGATGACCTTTTGATGGTGGAAACGGGCCCATGAAGTCAATTCACCAAACATCAAATAATTCCACTTCTAAGATTGATGTCAAGGGCATTTCATTTCTCTTTGACATATTCCCCATTCTCTGATATCTATCACATTGTACAACGTGGGCTTCGGCATCCTTGAACAGTGTTGGCCAAAAATAGCACACTGTAGGACCTTTGCGGTAGTCCGTTGCCCCCCAAAGTGTCCTTCGTAAGGGGACTCATGACACATCTCCAGAATGTGCTTGACTTCATGCCCAAGAACGCATCGACGTAATATGTGATCAGGACCAAGTCGATATAGGAATGGGTCGTCCCAGAAATAAAATTTGACATCATGTCTTAACTTCTTTTTCTGCTGGTAAGTATAATCGATGAAATTTGACCGCAAATGATGAGTCTTTATTTTCTTTATGCGATACTACTTCTAGATATGTGTTAATGATGGATGTTTTTGTAGTATGTTGTGCATTGTCACAAGTTTCCTTGCATTGGAACCAAGTATAATTCCACCGCAAGTTTCTCGGTGTGATCCGAGGTCGAACATAGGGACTGTTTGAGGTTATTGCGTTACATTTGTGATATATGCAACCAGGGGTTTTTCAATTTATAAAATATTTTTGTGTAGAAGTAATTAAACATGTGATAAAGTAAAGTAAAGCGGTAAAGATGCGATAATAAAATAAATTGCGATAAAGTAAACCTAAGCTAAGATGATACAAGATACATGTTTCATGATACAAGATACCGAGGTCAAGGCTGGCTGTAAAGATTATACAAAGATCGTGTAATGTGGTGGCAAGTCTTATGTGCGAAGCAGAAATAGAAAAGATAGTTAATATAAACAGTGTAAGTTCCTTAATTGCATTAAAGCTATAAGTCCAGTTCTGCTTTTCTCTTAACGTACACCTATCGGTGATCGGCCGCATTCCCACATCTCTGTGGTAAAACAGGGATGAACGTAATGAACGCAAGGTTGCTTCCATTTCTAGAAGTACTACTCGCTTTAGTTAACACATTCTTCTAACCTTCTCTCGATAGATCAGAATGGCATCTTCACTTCTGCTCTCACAGGTGAAGATGTCGTCTAGCATGCCTTAACTAAACGCATTTACCTCTTTAGCACAGCTTAAGTTACTCATTTAATCCATATTAATTACCAACGGATAAAGAAAACTTCATGGACAAAACGATTAATGGAGGAATGAAGGTAGACAGAGAAGTGGAAATGGAAATGATCAAGACATTCAATAATATTATTTAGCGTCTGATACATGATTCGTAAATGAAGAGATTAAGAAGATGAAATATAGTTGATGAATAGAGTTAGAAACAAATGTAAATAAGCGCCTAACATTTTGACACCAATCTGGATGGAGATTTGCTTGCCGGTGTGGATGGCTCGTGCGGAAGGATGAACTTCCCTCTCATGCTTGCTCAAACGGTAGCACGGATCTTAGGAAAGAGCTTCTCCGGGGGGATGTGGCAGAATAGCACTGAGACTCACCTCTCGGCCTTGTCTCTTTTCTTCCCAAATTTCTTCCGATCAGTACTCAGCTCAGCCTCTTTCTCAATAATCTAGCATCAATTTGCCCTCGTATCAAATATATCTTCTCTGAATTCTATGGGGGTATTTATAGGCGAAAAGCTTTGACTCTTAGCTTGTGGACCCCAATTATTGTTATGGAAATTCCGAAGATGGAGGAATAAATATTCCCTTTGTTATGCAATCAGACCGTCAAATTTGCACAATGGTTAGTTGTACAAGTGTCACAATCCTCCGCATTTGCGTTGCTCAATTGCATTTTTCGATCGGGTGCTTGCATGCGGTGTTGTTTTTATTACCGCATGCGGTTGAAATTTAGCTCAGGATCGACTATCGCATTGCACCATCATTGCGTTGATCGTTTCTTCATTGTGGTTTGCCGAGTGCAATGTGACGGAGATGCGTTATTCGGTTTCTTGTTGAGCCTTGATCACAAGCGGTGGCTTGGTTTCCTACAAAACAGAATAGAAATCTCCTATTCTACCATTTTGATGATGTTAGCGGGTGTAATTACGATAATTCATAATTATTGTATTTCTGAGTTAATTTTCATACAATCAACGCATATTCCTTCTCTTTCGACCGCTTTATCTAGATAAGGCAGCATAAATAACTTGTATTTCTACAAGTTATCAGTTGCATGCATTGTGTAGACGATGAGATTCTCGTATATTGTTTAAAGCGTGCACGCTAGACGATCGTTTAGGTCAGTAAGCTTCATTGATTAGTAACTGATCAAACGATCGCTTAGTAATGCAAGGTAAATCGTTTACCTGTCGTCGCGCTACACGATCACATAGATGATTAGGCGTTGCAGCCTCGTTGTCATCTACACGATCGTTTAATATTGCTTCTATCGTCTAGTGCACGCTGAACGATCGTCTACCTACTGAAGTTTGCTACACGATGAAAACCTCCTGGCAGTTTAAGACCCGGTTTGCTTGTCAATCGGTTTGCTCGATGAAAAATGTAATAGATAGGGTTTTTTTCATTCGGGTTTTTGTAAAGGCTCATCCTGGTCCATTAATCCTTTGTTTATTACATGCGATGTATGTTTATTATATGTCATATGGTATGCACATATAGTAAATCCCACCTTAGGTTATGCAATGGTTATGCATCATCTCTTTATTATAATTGATTTAGAGAAGCATGATTTTAATTATGTAAGAGCATGCTCATACATCATATAATATAAGAGTTATATTTATGCATGCATAAAAAGTATTGACATGCATCATCTTTATATTATAAATGTTATAGTATAAGGGTGAACGATTGCATGTTTGCTTGGTTGTTATGCGATATATAAAAGTTATATATGATAATAGGCATAAATGCACGTTATCATAGTACTAAGTTCTTAAACAATGTTAGATTGTGTTGATGAAATATGTTAAAATGCGTCCATTAAGCATAAATTCTATAATACTGCGGTCGAATGCATCCAATGAAATAGAGCAGTTGATCTTTACATTTTTGTGCATAATATGCGTTAACGCAATGCAGAGATTGCGATCATAGAAGTACATTGGTCGAGCGCAACTTCACCGCAAGACTTTGCGTTGATCGTGCTCGCAAACATTCGCCCAAGAAGAATCACTGCAACTTGGTTAGCACAACATGGTGGGCGCATCCGGGTGAAAGGATAATTAAGAGTGATGGGACAGAAAGCTGATGACAGTCGGATCCAAATTAAGTTGACAGCCGATAACAGTCACAAAGTATATTTAGCTTTATCGGTAACAATCATCCGGCACGTCAATCAGGAATTAAAGTTTCCCCATCTGTACAACCGGGAGGAGAAGCCGCCTTTCACCATGGAAACTCTATAAATACCAAGTGCATTCTTCCGAGAAGGGGTTAAGCAATCGATTACTTTATCACTTTACAAATTCACGCCTCTATCCATAGTCTTCTTTCATTTCAAGGCGGATGCGAGGAAGAAGATGTGCCGATAGATCGTCCCGGGAAGTTTGGAAAAGCACCGGAAGCTCAAAGACAGAGAGAGGGCGACGCTTGTGGAAGCAGGAACATTTGTAGATCAAAATAGAGATTCAGTGTAAAAAGCCTCGGTCAGCAAGGAATTGCTACCAGGCTCTCTACCTTTACTTTCCATTGTCATTTTGTACTCAACTCAGTTATAATAATGGAATGTTTTTCTCTATATCTGTTCACTCTCTGTTATTTATGCACGAGTAGCTAAATTAGTTGAATGGGTTGAGAAGTAGATAGCTAGCATAACGAGGGAATCTACATCTTTGCGATTAACCTGTTTATGTATGCTTCATTCATCTATTAGAGATACTCGGGAGGGTAGTCTAAAGATAGGATCTAGACTTAGGAAGGTCAGGTCAGAATCTAGGTTTGGAAGAACCAGATTAGAATGCATACACGGGAGATAGGCGCTTAGGAATAAGCACTATTTATTATTAACGCATCACATGCATCTTAGCAATAAGATATGATTATATGCGGTCATCTTGCTTTCATGCATTTTGCATCAACGCATAGGACAAGAGTAGAGACTTAGGGATAAGCTCTATGGACATTTTGCATTCAACACATGCGTCCTACACTTAGGAGCATTGCATTTACATTGGGAAATGATTTGCTGTGCATGGTTGTAACATGATCGCAAGGTTTGACGCATTCCTGAGTAAGCTAGCTAACGATCTTCTCAACCCGTTCATCACATACTCATTGCATCTATCAACGCAACTATCTTTCTCAAATCCGCCGCCTTTATTTACTTCTTTTTCATCAACACAACAACACACCCAAAACTTATTTATTTACTTGGTTACCACAAAAATTTCATAAATATTACCAACGTAACTATTTTCACAAGTCCCTGTGTTCGACCCTGGACTTACCAGAAAACTCAGGGGAATTTACACTTGAATTCCGCTGGGGAAACTTGAGTGCACAACGTAAGCCACCAACGCATATCATCCATATTTCCATTCATAAAATAACGCATCAATATATAGTAATGACTGGACATTGCATGAAGCATGACACATAGGTTATTTTATAAATGTTATAAACGCCTCGTTGTGTGCAATGGTTTAGTTGTTTTTTTTAAGTTAAAGAGAAATTAGAACTAAAAGAAATAAGAAAGACATGCATGCTCACTTAGGCTTAATTCATGGTTTTAAAATGTTTAAAACTTGGATCACTTAGACCTAAGATCACGATTCTAATACGATTAGCAACCCTAAGTCTCTAATCTTTTAATCAGTTTAATAGGATTAAATTGTCTAATAAAAGGTTAAGTGTAGCAAATCTATCTATAAGGGACCTTTTGTCTAAGGCAAGTTTTGTCTAGGCTGGGGTATTTAAGTTGACGAAAATGTAACACCCCTACCTAGGAACTTACCTGGAAAGGTGAATTAGATTTGATGCATGCATGCAAGTTAAGGACAATCAATTAAAGTGTTTAAATGTGACTACTTGAACTTGTTCATATTTCATAGACAAACGTTGTTTATGAGCAGAGTTTAAAAGGACGACTTAGACTAAAATCAGTAGCCGGATTGTCTAGGTTAATGAATCCCTAGGTAGAACATTTAGTGGGAGGTACTTGGGGCATAAGATGCTCTACTTAAACCTTTTACGTTTCTCCTAAATAGTCCACATCGTGAGATCCATCCTCGGCCTCGCGGCACCTTTGGCGTATCCCCCCAACGGATGATGTTTGAGTAGGTCAATATCAAGGTGGATGGAGAGAGTATTCATAGTAAGTGGGAGCAGGAAGTGCGATAGCATATCCCTCAACCTTCTTCGTTAGGTTGAATAACGTGACTATGCATCGCCTCGAGGCACACTGGGAGTGTCCCCCTAAAGGATGGCAGTTTTGTGCGTTTCTTTATTTGATCACCTATAAGAGGATAAGATTATTTAGTCTCTTGTCCTAATCTGTCTTTTCCCTACGGTGAGCGCATTAGGGCGGGACTCTGGCATTGAAAACGAGGGGTTACACTTACGCAGAATAGTTAAAGATTAACGATTCTGGACCGAAAAATGGTCATTGTTAGGTTTAGTTCCAAGAGTTGGTTCTGCCTAATGGTTGAGAATTTCTCATCTTAGCGAAGGGGTAACTGATCACCCCATCGATGGCGTTTATCCTGCCTCACTGGGCATCATTGCAAAATAGAAATCTATAACAAGAGGTTACTTGAAACTATTTTGCAAAACTGATTGGTTTAAAAGTGGTTTAGCAAAATCTAATAAAGTTTTGTTCGTATTTTCAGCAACATTTTCAAAATGGCAACAACTATGTTATCGTTGTTAAAGCCGAAAAACTTACTGGCGTTAATTTTGCAACATGGAAACACATGATCATGACGATCCTAATCATCGAGGATCTCATGTTCGCCCTCACAGAGGCTTGTCTTCCTTTTCCAGCTCCGAATGTCGCTCGAAATGTCGGATTGCGGATGCCCATAAGGCAACATTTAACCTCATCACCTCATACATCTCCTCCGAAGACCTCCAGCCTCTTTAAAGTTTATACTATTCTTTTCTAGCCATACCCCACAAAATAGCGAAAGAAAAAGCTTGGCTGCAACACTCTTCTCTTTTCGGGGGGAATTAATTTTAAGAAATTAATTATATAGACTAGCTTGGCTATACAACAGTTGGGCATTTTCCTTAGATGAAATTCTAAGTCTTTTATTTTGAGTTACAACAGTTTTAAACATCTCTATGTTATGGAGGGCATTTGTTGCTAACGGCCTTAGCACATATAAATTGTTTTCCAGTTTAGCAGAACATATATCAACACCATTCTTTGTAATAAACACTTTATTAAAAGAAAAGTTTAATTGATAAATATGTTCCAAAAGACACTTTACAAAAACTAAGTTCCTTTTTAAATCAGGAACAACTTATACATCATTCAAAATGAGAAATTTGTTCTGTAAAGTTAACTGGAGACCTCCCACTACCACAGTTAAGACGACGTGCCCGGTTCCAACTTGCATCGTCATCTCACCAGCATCAAGTTGTCGTCAGGAACTAATTCCCTGAAATGAAGAACAAACATGGTTAGTGGTCCCAGAATCAATAATCTAGGCAGAATCATTATTCTCCACTAAACAAGTTTCTAAGACAAGCAAATCACATTTACCTTGTTTGGCCTTCTTCTTTTCTGCCAAATACGTGGGGCAGTTCCTCTTTCAGTGCCCATCCTGGTTGCAATGGAAACATTTTTCCTTATCAACCCTCACTGGTTGTTTACCCCTTTGAGCAACAACTCTTGGGTTGGCAACAACCTTTCCCTTTCTATCCTTATTCTTCTTCCACTTTTTGGTGTCAAAGGAAGAATGTACAGACTTAGTTCCTGGTCAAATATTTATAGAACTTTTTAGAAGATGAAACAACATTTACTTCACCCTTCTTTTCCTTGCTTTTCAACAAGAATTGGAAAGTCTGCAGCTCATTCAGAAGGGTAGTCAGGTTGTAGTCAATCCTGTTAAAAAATGCATTACTACGGAAGTGCAAGAAACTTTCTGGTAAAGATTCCAGAATGATGCTAACCGGACTGGCCTCATCGATACTTGACTCATTCATCTCTGCCACATTGAAGTGGATCATCATGTTGAGAACGATTTCTTGAACAGATGCCCCTTCTTGCATACAGACATTGAAGATGTATTTGAAAGCATCGTGCCTAAGCTGTGCAGAAGGTTATCCGAACATTCCCCTCAGGGACTCCATGATCTCACGGATGGTGAGCATGGGCTCATGCTTCTTGTCAAGACTTCGTTTTTGACTTACCAAGATATACACCCAGGCCTTTTGATAACTTGTAAAAATACAAGTTATTATATCTCTTTTATTTAAAATAATAAGGCAAAGGCGTGCAACTTAGATAAATTTTTCCAATAAATTTATACAAAAAGAAAAGCATGCGATCACTTACTTCTAACACATAACATACACCCAGGCCTTTTGATGCTTTATTTTATGTGATGAAATTATGGAATGAATTGCAATTATGGGAATGCGTTGAGCAACAAGTTTTCTCAGCAGAATCCAAGTATAAATTCCACTGAGTTTCCTGGTAAATCCAGGGTCGAACTCAGGGACTAGGGAAACGGTATGCGGTGATAATTTTCAAGAAGACTTTGCGGTAACCAATAAATCAAATGGTTTTTTTGAATTGTTGTTTGCGGTATAAAAAGTATGCGGTGGATTTAAGAAAAGATTGATGATGCGGTAGATACACTGAGTATGCGGAGGAACGGGTTGAGAAGGTCTTTAGCTAGCGTTTCTCGGGAATGTGTCAAACTATACGATCATGCTACACTCATGCGACAGCAAATCATTTTTCAATGCAAATGTGGTGCTCCTAATTCTAGGACGCATGTCATGAATGCGATAATGTCCATAGAGCTTATTTCTAAGTCTCTACTTTTTGCCTATGCGATGATGCAAGATGCACATAACAACAAGGTGACCACACACAATCGTAACCTATCTCTAGGATGCATGCGATGCGTTAATAGCAAACAGTGCTTATTCCTAAGCTCCTATCTCTTGATTATGCATTTTAATCTGATTCTCCCGAGCCTAGATTCTAACCTGACTTTTCCAAGCCTAGATTCTGTCCTTAGACTACCCTCTCGAGTATCTCTAATGGATGAATGATGCATACATAATACAAGATAATCGCCTAAAATGAAGATCCCCAGTTATGCTAGCTAGGTGCTTCTTAACCCATTCGACAGAGTTAGCTACTCATGCGTAATAAACAGATAATGAACAGATATAGAGAAATAAATTCCATTTCTATAGATAAGTTTAAGTACAAACTGACAATGGAAGATAAGGATAGAGAGTCTGGTAGCAATCCCTTGCTTCCTAAGGCGTTTACATTGTCAACTCTATTATGTTCAAAAGATATTCTTGCTTCCACAAGAGCTGGCCCTCTCTCTGATCTCGACGCTTCCGGCACTCTTCCAAGTTCACCAGAACGATCTATCAGCACAATCTCGCTTCTCTTGCTTCTAAGGCGTTTACATTGTCAACTCTATTATGTTCAAAAGATATTCTTGCTTCCACAAGAGCTGGCCCTCTCTCTGATCTCGACGCTTCCGGCAATCTTCCAAGTTCACCGTAATGATCTTTCGGCACAATCTCGCTTCTCTCACTTCCGCCTTAAATAAAAGAAAATCTAAGAACAAGGCTACTTCTAACTATGGAGAAATTTATCTAACTGTCGAACTGGACGAATTAACCCCTTCCCTGAAGTTTGCCTTCGGTATTTATAGAGCTTCAGGGTGAAAGACTTCTTTTCTCTTATGATTGCACTGATGGGATGACATTAATTCTCTGTTTGATGCGCCGAATATTTGTCATCGAAAAGCTGAGTGTACTTGCTACAGTAGTTCGTTAGCGACTTGTCAACTTAATTCGGACTCGACTGTCATCAGCTTTCTGTCCCATCGTGATTTACTATGCTTTTCACCCAAATGCGTCCACCAAGTTGTGCCGGCTCTATGCGGAAATCCTTCTTGAGCAGATATTTGTGAGCACAAATCACCGCAAAGCCTTGCAGTAATGCTGCACTCGACCGTTGATTTCTTGTGATCGCATTTTTCGCCTTGCGTCAACGCATATTCTGCATAAAAATACAAAAGTTAACTTTTTTCATGCGATGAATGCATACGACCGCAATGTCATGAACTTAATGCTTTTGGACGCAATCTTATATATTTTATCAATGCAAACCTGCATTGTTTAATAACTTAGTACTGTAATAACGTGCATTTCTGCCCGTTATCAGTACTGCACAATCGACATCAGCGCTAGGCGATGACGTTGGGCGATGGCGCTACGTGATGGGCGTGAGTGCTAGACGATAGCCGTGTTGCACTAGATGATGGGCGTCAGCGCTACACGATAGTCGTGCTGTGCTAGACGATGGGCATCAGCGCTACACAATGGGCATCAGTGTGCTATGTGTTGGGCGAGATTGTCGGGTGACAAGCATCAGCATGAGGTCACTAAACGATGAGCTAAATGATGGGGTAGTGAGCGAAACGATTAGACTTGTATTGGTCGGTATTAATCATCAATTAAAAATAGCAGATGTCCTTAGCACCAGATTTAAATCCATGAAAAATGAAGTTTCATGTTATGCTTTAACGAGAAGCGTGGAAAGCGGTATAAAAAATGGAGGTCGAACTTCAAACGATTAGTTTGATCAATTCCTTCGTGCAAATTTAAAGTTCTTGGTGTCGTTGGAAAGCTCTGAGAGTCTACTTTTAGAGGTGACGCTACCGAAAGAAGACCTCGTCGTATTAAGGCTGGAGAAGGAGAAAAAGGATCATAGGTTCTGTTCTTGGGTGAATCCGAGCCATTGTTAAAGAATTGAGTCTCTAGAACAGACCACGAGGAGTCTAAAGTTGAAATTTTGAGGCAGATGCTTGACTTGAATAAGCTGACAGCTCGAAGGAAATACTTGGACAGACTAAGGGCTGAGTTTTTCCATGAGTTAGACTTGTTGTGTAGGCCGAGGAGAGCTTGCAGTGGAGTTTTGGACGCATAAGCAGCCTTGAGGACGACGATTTGCAACTGTAAAAACACTTAGAGAGAAAAGTATGGTTGCATAAGTGGTGTTGCGTTTGTGAAGAGTGGTTGGAAGCTTTGCATGAGCCAAATCTCAAAGAAATTCCTAAGTGTCTAAACCTACAGCAAGGATTGACACCAGTGATAGAAGCATATCGACCCTTGAGGAATAGTTCTAAAAATTGTGAGTGACTAAATATTTACAATGTTTTAAAGAAACCATGTTTTAAAGAAAGATTATTCTCATGCTAGCTAGTTTTACAAAGTAATTTCCAAAAAAACCATGAGTTATGTTTTAAACGCATGCCATGTATGAAAGTTTATTGAAAAACTATTTATGTGTGTTTAATTACACAAATCATGCGTTAGCATCTTTAAAGACATGTTTTCTATGTGTTATGCTTTACATGCTTTAAAGAGAAAGTCATTGTATGACTAGTTTTAGTTGAAACTCTATACCGAGGGACATTTGAGAAGGGATTCGAGCAGCTCGATACTAAGGGTCAAGTTTTGAGAAGGTATCTGAGCAAAAGTACCTAAGGGATGACGGTACTTAGTTATGGCCACGTGCACGTAGGCAGTTAAAGTAAAAGATTGAGCAAAAGGGTTCTCTCTTGACTAGCAGTTGACGTTGGGATTTAACCATAGCAGGGTTATTCTCAACTAAGGAACAATTTAATGTTTTATGATGAAAACAACTTTTATATACTTTATGCTTGGAAAATGTTTACATAATGCAGTATAAGGTTACTGTAGAAATTTATATTTCAGTTTAATCTCTTTATTGGGACTTTTGTATGAGAATTAGTTTTCTTTCTTAAATCACTCACTGGGCTAGCAAGCTCACCCCGTTTTCAAATGTTTTCTTTTCCCCTCAGGTAGCGGTCAAATCCTCAGGATGTAGCTCTGCATTTGCTTTGCCACTCAAAGATAAAGTTATTGTAACCCGTCTGTTAGGTGGTTACTGTAAATAGTGTACACATGTTACAGTTGGTCATATAGGGACTAAGGTTTTGGACATCGGGACTTATGAAACTAGTAATGTAATCTCTCTAAATATTTTGTGTGTAAACTTAATGTTTTAGCCTTGGAGGCATCCGCTGTGTATGAGATTGCATATTGGTATCAGAGTTATTTCTGCTAGAGTTATTAAGCAGTAAGTGTCAACAAAATGGTTGATAACTGTTGCAGTCATGTCCTTTCCTAGGCTCAGAGAGTAGTCTAGGAGGGGGTGTGACATCATATGCTTCCCGAACGTTTCGAGGAGCAGTAGAAGGTGGAATGAGAGGACACTCTTCCATTAGAACGAAACGCAAGTCATCGATGATTAAAATTGTGTTGATCGTGCTTTTCCAACTAGTGTAATTATCACCAGTTAATTTATCGAGGGAAAGAAAACTAAGTGTAGCAGTAGCCATTTTATTTTCTTAAAAAAAAAAGCTTAATTTAGTCTACTTGCATTAAACAACTTTTAGAAAACCAATCAAGTTTTAGTAACATAGTCTAATATACACTGTGTGACATCTATTTTGCAATGATGCTTCAGTGAGGTAGGACAAAAGTCACCGTAGGGTGACCAAGTGCCCATTCACTGAAATGAGACATTCTCAACCATTAGACAGAAACAACTCTTTGTAACTGTAACTAATAGTCACCATTTTTCGGTCCAGAATTTTTTAACATCCTTAACAATTCTGTGTAAGTGTAACCCCTCGTTTTAGGTTCTAGAGTCCTGCTCCAATGAGCCAACCTTAAGGAAAAGTCGATTGGAACAAGAGACTAAAGCAACCCTATCCATTTCTGGAGATCAAATAAAGCGTCATGCAATACTACCATCCTTTAGGGGGACACCTACGATAACTCGAGGCGATGCATGAAAATTTATCCAACCTAATGAGAGAGACCGAGGGATATGTTATCACACGTCCCGCTCCCACTTACTATAAATACTCTCTCCATTCACCTTGGTATTGACCTACGAAATGCCACCCGTAGAGGGACACCCATGGTGTTGTGAGGCCGAGAGTATATCTCACGGTGTGAACTTTTAGGGAGAAACGTGTAGAGGTAAAATTGAAGTATCATATACCCCATTTTCCTCCCACTGAGTGTTCTGCCTAGGGTTCATTTGAAGGAACTCTTAAACAAGAGAACCGTTGAGTAGAAGCAGATCGTTCCAAACCCATTGTGAAAGAACAACACATTTATAATCAAACAAGAATAGTTATGCATCATCGAGTAAATTACAACATGCTTTTAAGTTAAAAACAAAAAGAATCGAGTGACATACCTTTGAAGAACTATTCTTTGAGTATTCCCTCGATCAACGCCAGTCCTTCGTCCAAGCAAACTAGAACAAGTGCACGAACACAACGAACAATTAGTGAATAACAAGAACTGTCAAATCGTCGAACACAATCGAGTAAGACTTGATCCTCGACCCTCAAATAGTAAGCTTGACACTACCAAGAGGCTACCTTGGTATTCTCAGTGTGAGAATCCAGGAGGTATGGGCTCTGTATGGATTTGGTAAGGGGAAGGAGGAACTAAACGATTGTTTACATGATCGAGTAAGTGGGAGAATGAGAAAGACTTGGATACTCAATCGTTGAGTAGCGAGGAGCTATCGTCTAGCAAACTCGACACCTCGATGCTTGATCGTTCACTCTCTCAAAGGCTATCGTATAGCTATTTTCTTTTACGCGATTGGAATGTGTTCGATCATCAAAAAAAGAAAACTTTTTTCATATTTATCCATCAGTTATGAAAACTGATTAAATAACTTCCCACTCAAACGATTAACGGAGAAAAAATTAACCACCAACAATTATCTTATAATTGTTTTATTATAAATAAATGTAATAACTAATTTATCATATTATATTTATAACCTATAGTCTTAATATCACATCATATGTAATATTTAAACCATGTAAATCATATTTATATTAATTCCTCCAATCAAAAAATGTATCAAATACATCAAATCAATTATATCATATATAATCGAACTAACTTAATTATATCATATATAATAAAATTCCCTCTTGTTAATTTGAACATTTCAAACTAACCCAAAAACTGATTCTCAACATGAATCCATTGAGCTACCAAGGGGACCTTATGGACCTGTAGCTTGAAGCTCCAACGGTACGTGAATAACTTACTAAACTCTTTAATCACGATATCCACCATCCGTTAACTGTCAGGCATTCCACTAAAGATCGACAGTTATACTCTTCGCACTAAAGATATATTTCTGTGTCCATTAGATATAACCAATCAACAATACGATGACACTTCACAAATCGCTCGTAAGTACAGTTGGGCCAATTTACCGTTTTGCCCCTTTAGTTACATCTAACTCCTTAAGTACCACTGATTCCTCTAATGAACAATACATTATAGTTCCACTATGAGTGAACTCTTCTCGAGCTATGAGAAGGTGTGACGCCACATTGTTCAAGCCCCAAAATCAACCCTTAAGGGAGCAATTTATCTACTTACCCCTGCTTCGGGGAAGGAGTGAATTCTGTCTTGTGTAACTAAGTTTCCAGCTCCCCAATTAGACGAATCTCCAAAAGGGTAGGTTTGAGTCAGCGATCTGGCCACTTGCACCCATGCAAATCAAAGAACTGCCCTCATAGGCAGGAGCTCCCAACTCACTCAGGATTAAGGTCATGTTACCTATGGTCATCCTAGTGAAATGAAAGTCTTTGTCAAGAATGACGTTATATAACGAGACTAAACATTTCGTGATCCGGTCTTATACAAACTCCTTTGTATAGAGCATCCCTACTCGCATGTCTAATACATGAATGCTTAGGATCAGACCATTTGTAGCATTTTACAACACTTGTAACACTTACAAAGCAGGCCACACTCGTAGGGTCACCGGGATAAGGTTTCCCTCCTTTATCCATATACTACAGACCATTTAGGTTATCACTTAAGGCACGATCCACTTGTATGTCTCTACATGCATGCTTAAGTTACAACGACAACCAAGGATCTTAGTTTTTTGGTTTGTGGTTAATGCAACTAAAATATCTCATATTTCTTAGACTATAGTGAATAAAATATCTCATATTATTACATCACAAATGTTTGTTCATATATATGTTTACAAAATACAGGACCTTACAAGATTTAGGTCATCAACCTCAACATCATTAATGTAGGAAAATCCGGCTATTGATTTTATCTAAGTGTTTGTTGAATTTTCTAAAAAACAACTCATGTCTTTGATGATTAAACAACTTTAATTCAAGTCTTTAAACTCTTTAAAAGACTTTCATCAAACTTACATGCATGTAACAAATCTATCTAATTCACCTTTCCAGATAGGTTCCCAGGTAGGGGTGCGACGTTTCCATCGACTTAAGTATCTCAGCCTAGCCAGAACCAGCCTTAGACAAAAGATCCCTTATAGATACATTTGTTACATATTTAATCTTTTATTAGAAATCAATTTAATCCTATTAGACCGATTTAAAATATTAAACTTAGATTTCTAATCTCATTAGAAACATGATCTTAGGTCTATCTCAATCAAATTTTAAAGCAATTTTAAAAAATGATTATAACCTAAGTTTTGCATGCAACTTTTCATTATTGATTTTAATTCTAATTTCATTTATTATACAACCATAAGTAAATGAAACAATTTAAACCAATTATTATATGAGAGATGTACATAAGTTAATTACATCATTTATAATTTAACCTAAGGTAGTATCATATTTCATGCAATGAATAACAAACTCTACACGATCACATAACAAAAACTAAATGATCGTTTAGCGCTAGCTACACAATGCCGCAACCTCTGTTTCATCTTCTCCATCGAAACACACTACAACCCTTCTTCTTTGAAGCTTCACGAGTGTATTAAAACTTAACAAATACAAGCTCGATTGCAATTTAATGCCCAAAAAATGCAAGGGCCCTTACAAAACAACTTTGTAAATTAAACAAAAATCCATAAAAAGAGATTTCTATCCCGGAACAACCATCAATAAAACATCCACAAACATTTATCACATAAATGCAATGCAGATTATAAAACCCACTATTATTGTAAACGGATTCAATACAAGAATGAAATTTGGAATCAGAAACCAACAACCTGGCTCTGATACCAATTGAAGAAACTCGTATTGAGGAGATCCTTGAGCAGAAGTGGATCGTCTAAATTATTGAAAGCTAAATTTTCAGTAAATATACAAGATATATGCATTCAAAATAAATTACAGCATGCTTTTTGCAGAAAAATGGTTCAAGATACATTACCTTTGAAGAACCTTTTTCTTCATGTATCCCTCGAGCAATAACGAACTCAGCAATTTCTTGAATACCTTCTTCAATAATCCTCAAACAGCAACCCGGACACTACCATAAAGAGTCCTTGGTATTCTCGGGGTGAGAACCCAGGAGTGATGGACTCTGACTATTTTGATTAGGAGGGATAGTTTGGGTGGAGGAGGAAGAAGGTTGAGAGTTCTCTCAAGTAATAAAGAACACAGATCTTTTCTGCAACTCACAATCATTTAGCCAAAGCAAATCGTTTAAGTTACAAAGATAAACTTGGATGTTAGATTATTGGTTTGTGGTTAATGCAACTAAATTTTCACATATTTTATAGTCAAGGTAAATAAAATATCATATATTATTAATCACATAAGAGTTTGTTCATACAATGTTTACAAACTACAAGATCTTACGAGATTTAGGGCATTAACCCTAACAGTATTTAGCATTATCCTGCCTTTTGGATTGTGTACAACCCACTGACTAGAGTTTTCATTTAAGTGGGAGTTTGTTGGGTTTTATGCCCTAAAACTCGTAGATAGTAAATGCTATTAATCGATTGTCATCAATAAAGAGTTATGTATGTTAATTCAATAAATGTTATTGCTTGTATTGTTGTCTATTTTGTTTTAATAATCCTAAATCTAATAAACTAATATCCAAGGTCATCTTATGAGTCTTGAACTGTATGTGGAGATATACAGGAATCAATGTTCAAGATACAGGCTAAAGAGTCTATAGTATAGGGATAAGGTTGGGTACCTTATCCTGGTAACATTATGGATACGACCCACTTTGTATTTGATACAAACGTAATGATCCAACGTGTTCGTGTAGGTGACACGCGAGTGGAGGTATCCTACGCGATGAGTTTTCATAAGACTGGACCGTGAAATAGTAACCACTAGATATAACACCGTTGACTAGTTAGGTTCCTATTTCATTAGGATGACCTAGGCAACTTAGTCTTAATCCCGAGTATATTATGAACTCATGTTCATGAGGGATTTTTCTTTGATTTGTATGGGTGAGGGTGGCCAGATCGCCGTCCCAATATGCCTACCATTTTGGGGATAAGAGAAAATGGTGAGCTAGGAACATAATAATACAATATGGAATTCACTCATTCTCGCTTTAAGAGCAAGTAGATGAGTGTTCCTTTAACTGATATCTCTAGGACTTGAACAAAGGGCCTACCCTCTCATTGGCCTGAAAGGGGTTTGTATTTATTGGTTGGACCATAAACAGATTGTTCATTAGAGGAGCAGTGGTACTTAAGGAGTCAGAGGTACCCTAAGGGTAAAATGGTAATTTGACCCAGTTAGAGTTACGAACACTCGTGAAGGACTAACTTGTTGGTATTGGTCTATATCCGTGGACACAAAAATATATCTATGGTGAGAATAGTGTAGCTGTGGGTCTTTAGTGGAGTGTACCCATAGTTAATGAATATTGATTAATTTGGCTAATGAGTTTAGTCAATTAATCTCATTTCGTTGGAGCTTCTGATCTATAGGTCCACCAGGTCCCCTCGTTAACTCACTAGAGGATACTTAGGAGGGATAATTTGAATTGTTCAAATTAATTTGAGGAAACTATATATTAATGTGATCAATATATAATTATGGATATGATCTATAATTAAATTGGAAAGTGATATGTAAATAAGATTCAAATTAATTAATCTAAGTGAAGTAGATTCATAAAGAAATAATTAATAGAGAAGTTTTGCATATATACATGGGATGTATATGATAATTAAATATATACATTAAATTGAGTTTAATATACAAATAGTTATTTATTTATTGTGCAAATTAAAATCAAATAAGTGTTATTTAATTGGGATAATTAATTAAATAAATATTATTTAATTTAAATGGATTAATTAATTAAATAACTGTTATTTAATTAGTTATATAAAAGGAAAATATTAGGAAAAGGGCTTGACCCTTCTCTATATAAAGATCTCCTTATGACCCTTTAGGAATACACTGAAAACACACATTTTCATATAGTCTCATTCCAAAAAAACTCTGACAATACACAATACCCTAGTGTTATTGTACAGAATTTTCTCTAAGTTTCTCTACTTTCCAAAACCTTATTCTCCTCTCCCTCTCCTAATAGTTGGATACCATCATATCCTCTATTGGAATCCTAAGAGAATAATGAGGTTACTCTCGTGGTAGTGTTCGAGATCGTTTAAGGAGTTGTTCGTGATCAAGACCGTTTGGAGATCCGTTCGTTGGAACCTTGGAGAGGCTTATTTGTCATATTAAGGAATGTATAAAGGTAAGAATCGTTCTAATCTTTTCCCTAATGCATGTTAATTTACATGTTTATATATTTTTCTTTATATAATGATTTTGTTTAATGTAAAAACCAATTTGCACAATGCAAGGTGTTCTAACACAACGCTTTCGTTGCAGGATTCGATCCCATACCCCAACAGATATTATATCTGAAAATGAGGATTCTGAACAAAAATCTATTGAAGAATATCGACATAGAAAAGATTGGCTTCAATGGAAAGAAGCAATCGAGGCATAATCAAACTCACTTTCAAAATGTCAGGTTTTTTTACCATTAATCCGAACACCAGAAGGTGTCAAACTTGTGGGATACAAATGCGTGTTTGTGAGGAAAAAAATGAAAATAATGAGGTCACAAGATATAAAAAAAGACTAGTTACACAAGGTTTTTGCACAAAGACATGGTATTAATTATGAGAAGATGTATTTTTCGATGGTAGATGCAATTACATCAAGATATTTAATTGGTCTGACTGTGTATGAAAGTTCGGACATGCATCTTATGGATGTAGTCACGACATACTTATATGGATCTCTTGATAATGATATTTATATGAGAATCCCAAAAGGATTTAAGGTACCTCAAACATATAAATCAAATTCTCGGGAATTGTATTCAATAAAGTTACAGAGATCATTATATGGATTGAAATAATCAAGACGAATGTGGTACAATCGCCTGAGTGGATATTTGTTGAAAGAAGATATCAAAATAATCCAATATGTCTGTGTGTCTTTATAAAGAAATCACAGTCAAGATTTGTTATTATAACTGTATATGTTGATGATTTAAATATAATTGAAACTCTTGAAGAGTTTTCAATGGCAATAAAATACCTTAAGAAAGAATTTGAGATGAAAGATCTTGGAAAAACAAAATTTTGCTTTGGCTTGCAAATTGAACATTTAGCATATGAGATATTTATTCCTCAGTCAACTTATACAGGAAAAACTTTGAAAAGATTTTATATGGACAAAGCAAATTCATTGAACATTCCAATGGAAGTTCGTTTATTAGATATAAGGAAAGATATATTTCGACCTCGAGATGATAATGAAGAACTACTTGGTCCTGGAGTACCATATCTTAGTGCAATTGGTGCACTTATGTATCTTGCTAATATACATGACTAGATATTGCATTTTCAGTAAATTTATTGGCTAGATATAGTTCTTTTCCAACAAAAAGACATTAGAATGGAGTTAAGCATATACTCCGTTATCTTCGAGGAACGATCAACATGGGTTTGTTTTATTCAAATAAATCAAATTTGGATCTAGTTGGTTATGCAAATTTTGGATATTCACATGTGGAGGAACTGTTATATCATGGCGATCGGTAAAACAGATCATAACAACCATTTCCTCAAATCATGCTGAAATTCTTACAATTCACGAGGCTAGTCGAGAATGTGTATAGCTAAGATTAATGACTCAGCACATTCATGAAACATGTAGTTTGTCTTCTAGTAAAAATCTTCTAATGATATTATTTGAAAACAACACAACATGCATATCCCAAATCAAAGGATGTTATATTAAAGGAGATAAAACAAAACATATTTCACCGAATCTTTTCTACACTCATGATCTTGAAGAAAATAACGACATCATTGTACAACAAATTTGTTCAAAAGATAACCGGACAGACTTATTTACAAAGTCATTACCTACAACAACTTTTGAAAAATTTGTGCACAACATTGGAATGTGGCAATACAGAGATCTCAAGTGATGTTTCTATGAGGGGGAGCAAATATATTATATTCTTTTAGAATTATTTTATTATATGAAATATGTACTTTTTTTCCTTCACTGGGATCTTTTTTCCCATTGGGTTTTTCCCTAGTAAGGTTTTAATGATGCATATTTCATACATATATAATAAGTATCTAACGGAGAGTATTATAAAAAGGGGTTGAGAGGATCCGTATATGTTGTTCAGGTCGATCAGAAGGCGCGGAAATAGCTAGAACTAAATGCGGAAGAATTATAAATCTCCAAAATAATACGTAGGAATATCGCAAATAGACTCATCGCAACACCCATTAAAGGTGTAGTTCCCCACCTAGGAGCCATTTTACCATATTCCGAATTCAATGGTTTTAATAAATCCCCTACAATAGTTCATCTTGGCCCAGATCTAGAACTATCGTCAACGGTGCCCTACCCCTACAAGCATCCACTCCTATCAAAATGAAAAGCGTGATTTTACTAAACAAGCAAGAAAATCCCTTTCTATTAGTAAAGCTCTTTAGGCTTTACTAATAACATAGAAGGTTCACCTAAAATAAAGGTCAAGGAAGTCAGCTCTCAGGGCGAATCAAGGTAAATATCAGAACACATTCTAACTCGCCTAGAAGGATAGTCTTCCAGGAAGTATCAACTTATATCCTTAAATATTGGATGTTGTATTAGTTTAAACCATAAACTAATAGTTGTATCAATTTAAACCCAGAACTTTGAGGCCAGTATCAATTTAAACCACAAACTAATAATTATATCAATTTAAACCTTGAATTTTCATAAATATATTAATTTAAACTTTAAACTTTCATAAATGTATCTAAATATAACATAATAGAGAGTTTAAATCCGTACACTTATGAATCTTTGAGATTTAAATTGATATATGTATGAAAATTCAGGGTTTAAATTGATACAACTATTAGTTTAGGATTTAAATTGACATACTTATGAAAGATGGGATTTAAATTGATACAATTATTAGTTTTGAATTTAAATTGATATAACTCTCAAATTTCAAGAGTGTAGATTGATGTAGATTGATATTTGCCTAACTTTTTAATTTATGTTAGTAGATTAAATTTATGTAGTACCTCCTAAATTGGATGAAAGTGGTCTAATGCATAGGTGAGAATGATGGTAAAGAATTTCTCTCAATTCCTATCGAATTAAATGGAGAGTTACACGTGGATGAATATGTAAATATTATTTTGTTGGCACGTCTCATTAGTAAATGTCTTTTTTTTTAGTACAATAAAAGTAGGAATATTCGAACCGCGAACCTCTTAATCACAAATACATTCATATATCAATTGAATTATACTCGTTTTGGTTAATCCATAAAAAGTTAGGCGTTTTTCTTTTTTTTTTTTTTTTAAAAAAAATCAAATTAAAGAGAGAGGGATGGTGATAATTTTGGTATATTATTGGCTAACCAAACCAACATTTTTTATCGGTTCTCTCGTTTGTCTTAAGCCACGCGACAACGGTAGTGGCCTCACAATTTTGAGTTTCTCTTAAAAAATAATAAAATTCATTAATATTTTTTTAATTAAAAACACAAATTATTTGTCAACTTAAATATAAATAAACAAAAGCAGGTTTTAATTGTAGATTTGGCGAAAATATGATAAAGCAATAAAATCTTTATAATATACAAGCACTTACTTAAATTTTCTAAAAAGAATGAAAGCACTTACTTAAAAAAGTATATAATTATTTATAATAAATATTTATTCCTATGTTATAGTTTGAAAACTAGATAAATATGACAATATTATATTTATGAGGTAACGAGATAAATGGCAAAATAAAAATTTTCATTTTAAAGAATTACAAAAAAGTTTTGTAATTAGAAAAATAGTAAAATGAGTTTTGATATTATTAATTAATAAATAGCAAATGACCATAATATCCCATCAAATAAAAATTAGTGATATTAAAAGTCTTCTTTGTTTTGGGGATTTCATAATCGAAAATACAGTAAAACCACGAAATTCTTCTAGAAACTTGCAAAAAAATAAAAGAAAATAAAATATTCATAATACATATACACTAACCAAGAATCATAATTAGAGGAGATGGAAATGACATGCACGATGCCCGATACATGTGCAAAGATGCTTGAAGGAAAATCAAACCAAGAGCTTCATCCACAACCTTGAAGCTTCGTCTGCAAACATAAAGATGAGGTGTATTTTGGTTATGGAGGGGCGACTATTCTACAAACTTGGAGCTTCATCAAACCAAATCAGAGCTTCATATGATCATCACAGCTTCATCACAATTGTAGCTTCCTTACCCAAAATTATAAATTATTTCGCCCTTTAGTATTTTAGAGCTTCGTTGCGTATCTGAACTCCATTCTGAAACATCCCTTCCAAATATAAAGGTATGATTAGTTAATGAGAGTTTTTCTTTTTTTTAATTAAAAGATTATATCCAATATATTTAATGGTGTATTGCGTCAATTGGGCTCGTCGCATCGGGTGACAGGTTGAGATGTAGAGAGTTGGTTGTGCCGAGTGGGGTCGGGCAAGGGATGCTTAGTAAGTTGTTCTATGTTTTCTGGTATACTTCCATATACTACATCTGGCAGAAGCGTAATCGACAGCTACATGGAAGTCGACCAAAGTTGGTGTCTGCTCTGGTTCACCTATGATTTCTAGGGTTCGTGCTCGTGTTGCTTCCTAATGAGTTGATCTTCTTGGTCTTATCTGATGTGTTTATGGATGCTTTTTCTTTTTGAACTTTACGTTGTTCTTTGTTTTGTTGGTGTTCCTAATTTGTGGGGTTTTGGGTTCTTTTCTCTGGCTTTCTCCCTGGTGATTTGCGAGTTTGCGTTTATGTGTTGGTTTTGTTCTGGTCTTATCTTGTTGGTTTTGTTTTGGTTTTGTTGCCCTGTCTTTGCTTATGTTTTGTTGCTTTGATGCCTTGATCTCGGACCGTGGATCCCTTTATTATTGTATAATAATATCACTTATTCTAAAAAAAAATTATATCCAATATATTTGGAAAGTCATAAAACAAGATATACCCTAAATTATGACATATTAAACTTATTTGTTTATTTGTTCCCTAAAACCCTGACTAATACTTTTCAACTTGAATTGAAGACCATGGTAATGGAAAAAGAAGAACAAAGGAACGACTACATGGTATGGGTTCAGAAAAGAAAGAAAAAAAAAACAAAAAAGAAAAGGAGAATACAACTACGACAGAGGTTACGGCAAGAAAGCTATGACTGAATTTATAGCTTAGTTGTGTTTAGACTATATTTTGGCAATGTCTAGACATAAGTTACTTTGGTTTATATAGGTTTTGGTTTATAGGAGTGATCTATACTATATTTTGAATCAAATATGAGCTTTAAAAACCTTGTACTCTAATGTGAGATATTCATATGTTAAACCTATGAAAGTTAATTTGATGATTGAACAAGGACTAAATTTATAGTTTTAAAAAATATGGAGTGTAATGCAAGAAACGCAAAATTTGTAAACTCAACGTAAGGTCACACACATTATATATGAAAACATGAATTATAGTACAAATACACTATATCTGCAGGCTAAACCTTAATAACTTCTTGAATCAAACTGAAACCATAATATATAAAAATTATATAGTTAAGAATATAATTACTCTGCATTTATATTTTCGTCTCATTTATCATTGGATTACAATCTTATTTGTTGAAGTGTTATTAAAGCTATATAAATTGACGGAAAAAGAACAAACTGAAATCATTTAAAATCACTAAAGTTGTATTTGGATAAAAATACGATATTTGTAATTAAATTTGGAGAAAAGAACAAATATGATATTTAAAAAAGAACATATATAACAAAACAATAGAGTTTAAAGATTTAAATTTTAAAATGGAGATTCCGTTAGAGACATCTTGCATTTTCAAAAAGGAAAAAAAAAAGAATAGATAAGATGAGATGAAAACAGATATGTTAATATGATATTTAAAAAAGTAAATCTAATAAGATTTTTTTTTTTTTTTTTTTTTTTTTTAAAAAAAAAGATGAAGTATATCCGACATTCTCCGAGGGTATTTTAAGATTATAAAAAATTGGGAGCACGTACAAAGCAATGCTTTTGCCATAAATCTTTAAAAAATTCAATTTTGACATTATTCTAAATCAAACGTTAGATTTTGCTATATCTTTCAATTTCTAGTCAATAAGCCCAATCGCAGTTTAAATTGGGCTCTGAACTATAACTATAAGTGTCCGCCCAATTTGTGGGAGCATCAGTCACGTTCGGTTTTGGTATTTTTTTCCTTTTTTTTTTTTCTAAAAATAAATTATATATTATGTCCATAAACTTTAACGTAGATTTTAATTATGTCACTCAAGTTTCAAATTACTGACTTTTCCCTTTAAACCTTTAATTAAAAAAATAATAATAATCTAAGGTTCTACCAATTTTTTATTTAAATAAAACAAAGAATTATTGTGATAACTAAATGTACAATTGATATAGCTTCTCCATAGCTGTCAAGTTTTATTTATGTCACAAAATATCTCCATATTTTGAGGTCTGTTTCAATTATTCTTTTATTCATTTATTATTTCAAAAGTTTCAAAAGTTTATTTGGTGGGTTTAAAAATAAATAAATAAGGAAAAGTTTCATTTATGACTTTAAACCTTTGAGGTCTTTTTTTTTTTTTTTTCTTAATAATTATTTTGTGAAGTTCTTTCTATATAAGTGTTCGATTATTATGATTGTCATTGTATGGGAAAATTTATCCAAGCGAGTTTGCTCGATTGACAAATAATATATGTTAACAACCAAAAAATCTGTAGTTTGAATTCTTCACTTTTAAATTTGAGATGATAAGATAAATAGATTTAAAAGCATATAGTTACGAGTATTTAAATAAATATAGATATTGTGAATACCTATACAATGATCATAATTTATGTATATGTTAAATACGATCCAAAATTCACTACAAGAATTTTTACCTGTTTCGACGTTTTTTTTCCCGACATATCAATTTTCATCGACATAAACTGGTTTCTCCTAACGTAATTTTAATTCGTCGACCAAAACGAAGCAAGACTTACGTTTTTTTTCACATATTTATGCTGACACAACTAAACACTTATCCCGACACACAACGCGTCGGCCAAAGTTTTAAAAGAATCTATTTTTCCTTTTCCTCCCATTTTCCTTTTCCCTCGTTTTTCCCTTCCCCTTTTTTCCTAATTCCCACTTTCTTTTCCCCCCATTTCCTTTCTCACTCCACTTTTCCACCATTTTCCTCCCACTCCCCCCTCCCCCACCCCCCACGTTTTTTTCTTCCACCTCCCCGATTCACTTTTTTCTTTGCAAGCTTGGAGGTTCAACGGCCGTTCTTTCGACGCCGGCAATCGCATACTCCTCTGATGCTGGCGTCGCACGCTCCTTCGACTCCGACAATTGCACGTTGTAAGTTTACCTATTGTGTTAACACAATGCTTTTTTTTTTTATTATTATTAACATTGATTTTTCTTGAAAAAACAAGTTAAATGGTGGGTATTAGAGTGTCATTGACTAAAATAAAGATCTAACTGAAACTTCTAAATGGTACATTAGCTCATTTCCAACAACTTTTTTCTCCTCTTTTTCAAATGTTATTTTCAAATGATTAAAATGAATGCATTAGAAAAGAAATGAAAAAAAGAACCCACTTTTACTTACATTAGTGAGTTTTAACTAAAGGTAGTAACTTGTAGTTGAATATACTCTTTTTTCAATATCTTACTTGTATTTGTAGCATCAATTTTAAACACTTAGATTGTTGTTCTTTTACAAATAGTTGAAAAAAATGGGGGTGAAAAGATTTGAACTACATGGATGGTGATTTGAATTTTTGACATTCCATTATTATGTGATTTATGTTGATGGAAAAAAATAGAAAGTAAGATTTATAAAGTTAGAGAGAGAAACTCAATTACTTATTTAGCTAAATGTAAAAATGTGCATTTTGGAACTTAATTTGTTTATAGATTGTAACTAGAGGGACTCCACGAGCATTTGCTAGAGTTCAAAAAGCTTGTAAAAAAATATCGTATATAGAAAGCATGTCAAAAACTATTCTTGTGGACATGGAGTTACAAGATGTTTCAATTGTTATCTAGTTTCTTTGGGTAATATGTTTGTTATTCATACTTTTCAGGTACTTTTTAGGTTGCTTTAAGAGAAAGTGTTATTTGAGTACCTTTTAAGAGTTGTTTAGTTTAGCTTTGAGAGTGAAAGTGCCTCTTAGATATTATTTAGGAGCTTTTAAATTAGCTTTGAGAGTCAAAGTGACTTACAGTAACTTTTGAAGTTTTTTTTTAAAGTCAAAGTGTCACTTAGACAAATTTTAGGAACTTTTTAGTATGAGTTAGAGAGTGAAAGTGATACTTGGGAACTTTTTAGTTTGGATTTGAGAATCAAAGTGACATTTGCCATTTTTAGATTTTTAGATTATTTTAAGAGTTAAAAGTGCTTCCTAGATACTTCTTAGAAGCTTTTTTTAGTTGGTTTTGAGAGTTAAAAGTGACTTTTGTAAACTTTTTAGGTTTTTTTTAGAGTCAAAGTTTCACTTAGGTATTAATAAATCTTAAATTTGTGTAGCAAAAAAAGGAGACAAATAAGAAGAGTAGAAAATGCCTCAACTTCAACCATTGTTGTGTGTCAAAATCCTTTCTACATGTGCAAAATTAATTAATATAGTGCAAAATTATTGTTGTTTTATTCATTATCTCATTGTGTCTAACTAATATTTTTTTTTTATTGAACTATAGACAAAAAAATGGTGAAGATGTCGGCCCAATGGAATTGTTTCACGATAGTCACTTCTCAGAGAAGGATGGGTGGGTAAACAAAGCTGCTAAAGATGCATATGTACGTTGTATTGAGAGTTTCTGAACCTAACTTAGATACGCAAACAATCAGCAGAAATAAATCAAATGCAGTAAAGAACACCACTAGTTTGAATTAATTTATTAACGAGTAATAAAGGAATTTTATGTCAACGAAATTACCAATCTGTAATTTCAATATTCACTGATAGCGAGAGATCCGCATACGACGTCGTCTCTGAGAGAACCCGCTGCAAAACAGCCCAAAACAGTGTTACCCGACCAGCGAACCACGCGCAGACCCGGGCGTATCTCTCACTGCTACCGGAAGCAGCCTCCACGGCGAAGCCGAACCACCGCCTGCGCAAGAACCGGTCGCGCTCTTTCCACACAGAAAATCGGCCGCTGATTGAAACCCACGCCCACACTTACGCCGCGACTACTGCCTTCAGTCTCGTGTTCCAGCCTGCGCGACTCTCGACTGCAGCTCTCACAAGAACCGGCGGCTTCAGCGGCACTCTCGACTTAGGTATTCCACGAAGCCGGCCGCACGCCTCTCCCTTGCTCCCCTGACCGACCGCGATTTTCCTTCACAGTCGGCTGCGTTTTGTTATGCTTTTTTTAAAAAATCACGCCATACTGTGGAGAAGAAAGAGAAATTACAAAATTGCCATTGCTCATAAATTACAAGAATGACATTGGGCTTTTAAATTCACCAAAAAGCCAATAAAATCCACTTAAATACTTGTTATTTTCTACAAATCTCCCTCATAACAAGAGTATTTAACTGCCAAGCTGATTCCTCAATCTTCGTATCATCCAGATTTGGAAGAACCTTGGTTAACATATCAAACAAATTCTCAACTGTATGAACCTTGACTAGTTCAACATCTTTCTGAGCCCCAACTTCTCTTGATAAAATGAAATTTGACATCGAAATGCTTAGACCATTTGTGATGAGATGGATTCTTCGCAAGATGAATAGTATTCTGGCTATCACAACGGACGATAGGAATGAACTCCTGCGACAACAACTCACCAACTATCCTTTTCAACCATACTGCCTCTTTCACAGCTTCATCCACTGAAATATACTCTGACTCAGTAGTAGACAAGGCAACAACTGATTGTAGAGCAACCTTCCAACTAACCACATTACCAAACAAACGAAAAATGTGACCTGATAGAGACCTTCTTTTGTCAAGGTCTGTAGCATAATCTGCATCTATGAAGCCTTCCAACAGTGCTGATTTATCACAATCCCTGCTAAAACACAATGATACACTGGCACTACTTTTCAAATATCGAAGCACCCATTTAACTGCATTTCAATGCTCCTTCCCAGGATTTGACATAAACCTACTTATCATACTCATAGCATATCCCAAGTCGGGCCTAGTACAAATCATCAAATACATAATACTTCCAACAACATTACAATAGGGAATATTAGCCATCTCTAACCTTTCTTGTTCAGTAATAGAAGACTGAGACGAAGAAAGCCTAAAATGAGATGCTAAGGGTGTCGAAATTGCCTTACAACTAGACATATTACACTTTTCAAGCAGTTTATGCACATAACTCTCCTACGAAATAGTTAACAAACCTTTCTCCCTATCTCTTTTCACATCTATGCCTAGGATCCTTTTCAGTTCACCTAAATCTTTCATCTCAAATTCACTACTCAACCGTTTCTTGAGATCATAGATTTCAGAATAATCCTTAGACACCAGAATCATATCATCTACACCAGAAGTAGATAAGTATATGTACCTTTCTGAGATAGTTTTCAGTACACGCAGGCATCATATGAGCTCATGTGAAACCCCTGTTTCAGAATAAAGGTGTCAAACCTGATATACCACTGTTTCGGCGATTGCTTCAGTCCATAGATGGACCTGTGAAGACGACAAATCATGTCTTCCTTTCTTTTCACCCCATAGCCCTTAGGTTGAGCCATGTAGATCACTTCCTCTAATTCACCATGAAGGAAAGTTTTGGTGACGTCCATCTGTTCAACAAACATATCAAAGTGAACAACAATAGATAAAATTAATCGAATGGACGAATGCCTCACCATCGAAGAGAAAATCTCATGGAAGTCAACTCTCTTCTTTTGAGTGTAGCCCTTGGCTAACAGTCTAGCTTTATAACTAGGCTTGCTGTCACCTCATGTACCTGGCTTGATTTTATAAATCCACTTTGACTGAATGAGTTTCTGATTAGGAGGCCTTGGAACCAATGACCATGTCTGATTCTTCTGCAACGAGAACAACTCTACTTCCATAGCATCCTTCCATTGTTCCTTTGAATCGGATACAATAGCCTCCTCAAAAGTAAGAGGCTCTGCTTCAATACTGTCAGCTGCACAAGTAAGAGCATAAGCAACTAAATCAGTATAACCATACCTCGTAGGAGCTTGCCTCACCCGCTGAGGCATGTCACGTGTAAACTGATAGTTCTGTAGGTCACTGCTACTTGAGCTTTCTTCACCAAAATCTCCCTCATCAATCAAAGTACTCTGCAGTTGAGGCTATCTACCATCAGAACTGGATGACTGATCACTGAAATCACCTGAACTAACTAATGGTCGTGCTTTAGAATCAATTCTAACCTCTGCCTCAACCTGATCAACTGTCTGCTGTTTCTGCTGCTCTTTGACATGAAATGGCATCTCTGCTTCATTAAAGGTCACATATTTGCTGATAATACATTTATTTATGCCCTCTTCCAAGCACCAAAGTCTATATCTTTTAACACCTTGAGGATAGCCATTAAACATACATTTCAGTGCCCTTTTATTCAGCTTACCTTCCTTAACATGAGCATAAGCTGAACATCCAAACACTCTGAGATGATCTAAGCTTGGAGGCTTTTCCTGACCATATCTCCTGAGGAGTATTTAGGCCTAAAGCGGAAGATTGACTCCTATTAATAAGATAGCAGGCTGTTTGGGCAGCTTCCCCTCAAAACTTCAAGGGTAATGAAGCATTTGTCAAGAGACATCTTGTATGCTCCATAATTGTTCTGTTGAACATCTTAGCTAAACCATTATGCTGTAGAGTGTACATAACAGTGAAATGCCTCGTAATTCCCTCAGATTTGCAAAATTTATCAAATTTGTGATTCACAAATTCCAAACCATTGTCTGTCCTCAGATACTTTACCTTCCTGCCTGTTTGGTTCTCAACCTGCTTTTTCCATTCAAGAAATTTCCCAAAAGCTTCATCCTTCTGTTTCAGTGGATACATCCACACCTTTCTTGAAAAGTCATCAATGATTGACATAAAGTATCTCGAACCTCTCATAGAAGGTACCTTTGTAGGACTTCACAAATCTGAATGAATATAATCTAAAATTCCTTTGGTAGAATGCTTCTCTTTCCCAAACTTCACTTTAGTAGACTTTCCCATTATGCAATGTTCACAAAATGGGAGTTCAATGTCTTTAACTCCTCCAAGAAAACCTTGTTCTGAAAGAGCTTGAAGACTCTTTCATTGACATGAGCTAGTCTGTTATGCCATAACATAGATTTATCTGTTTCTTTTCCATATGCAACAACAACACTACCTGAAACTGCAGTACCCTCCAACACATAAAGACCATTCCTCAAGGTCCCCTTCAGCTTAACCAAAGAACCCTTGATAACCTTCAGAACTCCATTCTCAGATTTATAGGAATAACCTACTCTATCTAATTCGCCTAGAGAAATTAGATTTCGTTTGAGTTCTGGAACATATCTTACATTTGTAAGAATTCTGATCATACCATCATGTGTTGCAATTCGAACTGACCCAATTCCTTTCACATCACAAGCACCATTATCACCAAGCAAAACTGATCCCCCATCATTTTCCTGAATGTCAATCAAGAAATCCCTATTGGGAGTCATGTGAAACCTGCACCCTGAATCCATGATCCAAGCATTCTGCATGTCCCTGCTGGACACCATCAAAACAATTGTTGAATCATACCCATCAGTAACATTTGCTGCACTAGAATCCCCTGCATGCTTGCTACTTGATGCTTTCTTGCTCTTATTCAAAGGGCAATTTTTTCTAAAGTATCCTTTTTTATGACATAGGAAACACTTTTTGGTTTTCCCCTTTGATTTCGACTTGGATCTCTACTTTTTTCCTTTTGCGTTCTTTTTCTCACTTTTTGGAATTAATTTGACAGATGGCTTCGATGTCTACACGGTTTGAAGTTGTTAAATTTGATAGGAAAGGTGATTTCAGGTTATGGAGGAAAAAGATTAGCTGAAAAAAGGGATATGGATGAGATGACCTATTCGACGATAATTCTCTAGAACACATTAATCTCAATAGGATTGAGAGGTTGGTGGACTTCTGTGCGAGTTAGAAGAAAATTCTTTACCTGTGTGTGAGTCATGCCTTGAAGGCACAATGACTTAAAAGCCTTTTACTAGAAAAGATCATAGGGCGAAATAACCTCTAGAACTAGTGCATTCAGACCTTTGTGGTCCGATGAATGTAAAAGCTAGGGGAGGTTATGAATATTTCATCACTTTTACTGATGATTATTCAAGATATGGGTACGTTTATTTAATACAACATAAGTCAAGATATGGATATGTTTATTTAATGTAACATAAGTCTAAATATTTTGAAAAGTTCAAGGAATTCAAGGCTGAAATTGAAAATGCATTAAATAGAACGATCAAAACATTTCGATCTGATCGAAGTAGAGAGTTTATGGATTTAACTTTCTAGAACTATTTGATAAAACATGGAATAGTATCCTAACTCTCAGTACCTAGTACACCTTAGCAAAATGGTGTATTAGAGAGGAGAAATCGAACCCTGTTGGATATGGTTCGATCTATGATGAGTTACACTTCCTTACCCGACTCGTTTTGGGGTTATGCAGTGGAGACTGCAGCGTATATCCTGAACTGCGTTCCCTCCAAGAGTGTTTCCAGGACACCTTTGGAGTTATGGTGTCACATCCCGCCCTGAACCCGTGGTCCTGAGCCCGCAGTGAGGCGTGATATAATCTGTTACTACTTTAGCTCAACTACTAGTTTCTTTTAGTATATTTGTCGTGGAAAAATATTACATGCTTTAATAGAAACTAGTTTACAAGTTTAAATTATAATATACACATGGAAATCTTATCCTGATAATCCGTCTTATTTACAACTATTTTTTGACTTGTGGCAGACCTTAACCAATACCGCAACCTGGACTCGTCAGCTACCTGCAAGTAAACATAAAGACAAACCGTGAGCTTCTACAAAGTTCAGTGAGTGGTAACACAAGTATAAATCTTCCACTACAAACATGAGGTTTCCAAGTTAACCTCCAACGAAGCATGAAGCTTTCACGAATCCACCTACACACACGGTAGATGTTTAACATACAATATCATAATAATAATACCAGCCTATGTGCACATAGCTTCTCCTACCATGGGCTCAGAAACTAGGCCCGTCGGCCCTCTGATCATCCCACTTCAAGGATTCTTTATTCCACGGGCTCAAACACTAGACTCCTTGGTCCCTTGACCATCCTGTAAGGATTCACTTTGGGCTTAGGTTCTAGGTCCTTAGACCCCCTGACCATCCCAATCATCATACATAACCTACAACATATTAATTTACAATATGCTCAAAATAACAAGGGAAGAATTAACAACTCACAATGAAGTTATGGAGAACTTTCCACGCAGTTCACCTGGTTTCCCTGATTCTACCGTTGGATCCTATTCAGTTTTGAAGCTTATATTAATACCACTTCCAGGCCTTATCTCAAGATAATTCCTTCTTCAAAAATGTGTGAAAATGTCTTAATACAATACCTTAAAGTTTCGCCTCCAAATTCCTTGGCGAAAGTTCTGAGTATCAAATTTACTCTTCCTGGACCGGCTGTCTTCTTTCTGGTGAGCACCTCTCGATTTTTCTTAACTTCTACAGACTTAGATTTAGCATTTTGCTGAGGCAGCCACACACAGAAACTAGACTTAATTTAGAAACTTTTGGTTCAAGAATCACTTGATTCCCACGAGTGGTTTGGAAGAACTAGTGGTTTGAAGTTGGCCTTTCGCTATTGTCCAGACAGTTTGGCTCTTCCGTGTCCTTGCTGGAATCTCAGACCCACATTTAATTTTTCGCTCTTCTTATTTTTTCTCTCTTTATGCTCTTTGAGAAAATACTTGGTGTGTAGGTTGGAGTGGGGCGTCCCTCCTTTTATAGGCGTCCAAAAGCCTTCCAAGCTAGAAACTTACTCTTCCATGTGTTATTCTTAAAGTTTGCCAACCTATAGCCCCTTCCACCTCTTACTTGAGGTGTCTACCAACGCAAGGTTTGAGCCATGCAAGTGCTGGATGTCTCTCTTCTACAATGCCAACGCATGAGACTAAATTTGCATGTCTTCTCAAGCCTCTACCTCAATTTCTTAACTCTGAAGGTTTATTCTCAATGAGCCACATGTTAGGATGGCGTTTTCCTTATGAGCTCAGCATTCTGATGCATTCATTCCCTTCAATATGCCTTCACTAGGGTGATTCTCAATGCATACAACTAGCCTAAGGTATCAACGCATAGTGCATTTAGAACGCATAGTTGGTCCTCCACACATAGTATGATTCCAACGTATAGAAGTCCTTAGTTTCCCTTAACTTTCAACATAACACCATTGCAACCCTTAACCATCACAAGAGCCAACACCATGTGTCCAATCCTAGTCTAACGCATGGCCTATGTCCAATGCATCCCAAGTGCAAGCCATCTCCAACGCATCACAATGGCTCTAACGCATGGTTTAGCATCAACGCATGGTTCACATAGGTCGCATGGCATGGGCGCTTGGCCGACAGCTTGGCATCGATGCAATGATCAGCAGGGCTTGCTCGTCCACTCGACGCATGGGTGCTGTCATCGACGCATCATCTGCTTGGCCGCTCGACGCATGGGCGCTTGCATCGTTCGCTCGACCGCTCGACGCATAGGCATTTGCATCATTCGCTCGGCCGCTCAACGCATAGGCGCTTGCATCGATTAATCGCTTGGCACGGCAACTGGGCCCGCTCGCAGGGCTCGCTCGGTCACTCGATGCATAAGCGAGGTGTTTTGACGCATGGCTGGGCGAGGTGCTTCGACGCATCGCTGGGCATCTGTTCGAGTCTGCTCGACACATGCCTGGGCACTTAGCCGAGACTGCTCGATGCATGGCTGGCCGAGGCTGCTCGACGCATGACTTGCCGAGACTGCTCGACGCATGCCACCTTCTAGCCCTCGTACCATTCTTCAATCGCCTACCACCCTTCAAAGCATCCTTTACCTAATATGTTGATCTAACCTCCAAGACATGTGTTACTCTTACTACAGCTCCCCCTTTGCCCAAAACCTTATGGCCAATGCATGAACACACCTAAATACTTAGTCAATTTTGTAATAGGATTTCACTTAACCACATCTTCACCACTTAGGGTTAAAATTCCAAATTATTCCATTCCTTTTTATCCTTTAGGGTCCTTCCTACTCTTACCCCAAGATTTAATTCTTCTTTATTTTATGCTATTAGGGGAAAATGGGCTATGGGTTTCACATATGGAATGGTCGTAAAGCTAGTTTATGTCATTTCAGAATATGAGGTTGCCCAACACATGTGCTTGAGGCTAATCCTAAGAAATTGGAACCTCATTCGAGGTTGTGCCTATTTGTAGGCTACCCCAAGGGAACGAGAGGTGGTTATTTCTTTGATCCTAAAGAAAACAAAGTATTTGTATCGATAAATGCTACTTTTCTTGAGGAATACCACATAAGGGAGCACAAACCCATAAGTAAAATCGTGTTGAATAAGATTTCCAAAGAAACTACTGAATCTTCAACAATAGTTGTTGAAGAGCCAAATACCATAACAAGAGTTGTTGAAGTAGGTTCATCTAGTAGGTCAAATCCACCTCAAGTGTTGAGGGAACCTCGACGTAGTGGGAGGGTTACAAATCCACCTATTCGCTATATGGGTTTAACTGAAATTCTAGCTATGGTAGCTGATGATGAAATTGAGGATCCATTGTCTTACAAGAAGGCAATTGAGGATATTAACAGAGATAAATGGATCAAAGCCATGGATCTCGAAATGGAGTCTGATAGCTTGTAGAAATACAAGCTATTGTAGCCTTTTACTTAGAATTATGAGGGTTGATGAGCAGAATATGCGTTGATAATACTAAGGATTCATGTGGAAAAGTGAGCTTGCATCGATCAGCACTGAAAATCCCCGCTAACCCTATATCATGCGTTATTTTGTGTCAAAATGTCTATTTTTGTAGCTGTCGCAAGAATCGATGCATGCATTGATCCCAGACCATCGCAAAGTTGATCACATGTGTTGATCTTCATGAAGACCAGTTCGTCGCATGGAATGTTGCAACTAAAGAGTGATAACCATGATAGAAGGTTGATCGCAAAATGGGTGGAATGCGTTGATACTTCAGAAGAAACGATCATGATTGCATACCTCAAGAGTATCAAAGAGATAAGATGATAATGACATTTCACCTACCGCGCCAGAAGTAGTAGTGATTTAGAGCGGGACTACCAATGCTGTCGACATTTGAGCTCTATAAATAGAGTCTTGGAACCCAAATTCAAGCCATCTGAGTCTCTGCCTTTGGCAGATTCTTGTGATCACAGATGAGAGTGTGAGCAAGACATTCTTTGAGAGTTCTTCACTTCCACAACCCTTTTCGAGTGACGACTAGGGCTTTGCCGGAGATAGAGCTTGAGAGAGACTACTTCACCACCCATCCATGGCACCACCGGCAACCTTGACGTACATCTGATGGAAGCAAGAGTGCCTACATCTAGCCCTCCACCCCTCTTTTTATCTCTGTATTGTGTTACATTTTGGCTTAATACATTAATACATTTTGTAATCAATGCATCTCTTTAGTTCCTTCAATGCCATTTTCATCATCTTCTTCTTCTTTATCATCTTTTACTTCATTGCAATGAGTTAAGTGTAGATTGCAAGAGATATCACATACTCAATCATGTAGCATAGAGATATGACGCATGTAGCAAACCACTGAGAGGTGTGCGTTGCATGAGTATGGTGAATCAATCCTCTTTGGTTAGTGCGGGGCTATCATAATGCTTGTCTATGAGCTGAATAGCTATAACCAACTGCCTGAGAGGGTAAGTAGTGGAACGCACTAAGCAAAGTAGGTAGTGTTCCTTGAGATAGGAATAATCTTATGCTCAACCCAACCATGCGTTATAGAGATATAAGCATGTGGCTGACCACCGAGAGGTGTGCGATGCGTTAGTGTGGCGAGCTGAGATTATCCTTGCGACCAAGCTTAATGACGTGGTGAACTTATCCCCTCCACAATTCTACTTCTCCATGCATCTTATTATGCGTTAATAGTTGATGCATCTCTACCAATTCTCATAGTCAAACTTCCATTGCTCAATTTGTTTAGCTAGGAGTAGGAGTAGCTCATAATCAATTAACTTCTTTCTTTTTATTTTTATTCACCGCCTCAAAAGCAGTACTTCATAAACATCATTTAGTTACAAGTCCTTGTGTTCGACCTCAGATTATCTCGAGAAACTATCGTTCTCGTTATACTTGGCAAGGGAGTAAGAAAACTTGTGACATGAACACATGGTCATTGCATACATGATTAACACACATTGTATATTCTTTAGTTTAATGCATGATTATCAACGCATAGAAGTCAACGTATATCAAAAGATAAAATTTTCCTCTCACTAGAGTCTATGTGCTTCAATTCAGTATGGGATCTTGTAGATCAACCTGCTGGGGTTAAACCTATAGGTTGTAAATGGATCTATAAGAGGAAACGGGTGCTGATGAGAAGGTGCAAACCTTTAAAGCTAGACTGGTGGCAAAGGGTTATACCCAGGTAAAGGGAGTTGACTATGAGGAGACTTTCTCGCCTGTTGCCATGCTAAAGTCTATCTGGATCCTCCTATCCATTGCCTCATATTATGACTATGAGATATGGCAAATGGATGTCTCGACTGCTTTTCTGAATGGCAATCTTGAGGAGATCATTTATATGGTGCAGCCTGACGGATTCATAATCCAAGGTCAAGAGCAAAAGGTTTGCAAGACTGAAACAGGCATCTCGATCTTGGAACATAAGGTTTGATACTACGATCAAATCTTATGGCTTTGATCAAAATGTTGATGAGCCTTGTGTATACAAGAACATCATCAAAAGTCCAGTAGTTTTTCCAGTGTTGTATCTAGATGATATCCCACTCATTAGGAATGATGTAGGTTTACTGACTACAGTTAAGAACTAGCTAGCGATCAAATTCCAAATGAAAGATTTGGGAGAGGCTCAGTTTGTTCTGGGTATTCAGATCTTTTGAGATCGAAAAAACAAAATGCCAGCACTGTCTCAGACGTCATATATTGACAAGATGCTTGTCAAGTATTCGATGTAGAACTTCAAGAGGGGCTTATTGCCTTCCAGGCACGAAGTTACTTTGTCTAAGGAATAGTGTCCTAAGACACCTCAAGAGGTTGAGGAGATGAGACGGGTCTCGTATGCATCTGCCGTCGGCAATTTGATGTATATGATGTTATGTACTTGACCTAACATCTGTTATACAATGGGGATAGTCAATAGATATCAATATAATCCAGGATTAGATCACTAGGCTGTTGGGATTGGTGTCCTAATTCTCCCGAAGTCTCATTGTTTGTAATTATACACATTATTTATGAATAAAATAAGTGTTATTTCATTCTGGTATTTTTTCATATGCAATAAACAAAGTTCCATGGTTATTGTATGTAAACTTAAGCATGTATATGAGATATATAAGTGGATCATGCCTTAAGTGATAACCTAAATAGGTCTATAGTATAAGGATTAAGGTGAGATACCTGATCCTGGTGACACTACGGATACGACCCGCTTTGTAGAAGTTTACAAGTGTTGTAAACCACTATAAATGGTTGATCCTAACCATTCATATGGAGACATACGAGTGAGGGTGTCTTATACAAAGAGTTTGTATAAGAACGGACCACAAGATGATTCGTCTCTGTATATAACGCCGTTGATAATGGAGATTTAAATCTCACCTAATCAACCATAGGTGACATGACCTCAATCCTGAGTATTTTGGGAACTCCTGCCTTTGAGGGCGGTCCTTTGATTAGTATGGGTGAGAATGGCTAGATTGCTAACTCAACATACCTACCTTTTTGGCGACGTGTCTGATTGGAAAGCTGGGAACTCAGTTACACAAGATGGAATTCACTCCTTCCCCGAAGCAGGGTAGCTCCCTTAAGGGCTGATTCTAGGGCTTGAACATAGTGGCCACAACTTCTCTTTAGAAGAGAGGACTCAGTCATAGTAGGACTATGACTTATGTTCATTAGAGGGATCAGTGGTACTTAATGAATTAGATGTAACTATAGAGGCATAATGATTATTGGCTGAGCTGCACTTACTAGGATCTGTGAAGGGTTGTCACACTATTGATTGGTTAAGATGGATACGTAATATATCTGTGGTAAGGAGAGTTCAGCTGTCAGTTTTTAGTGGAGTGCCTGGCAGTTAATGGATGGTGGATCTCGTGACTAAAGAGTTTAGTCAATTATTCACGTACCGTTAGAGCTTCTAGCTACAGGTTCATAAGGTCCCCTTGGTAGCTTAATGGATTCAAGTTAAGGATCAGTTATTGGTGTTGGTTTGAAATGTTCAAATTAACAAGAGGTAATTCGATTATATATGATATGATCAGTTTGATGTATGAGATACATCTAGTGGAGGGTTAATGTAAATGAGATTTACATTAAGGACCATAGAATAGAAAAAGAGCTATGGTTTATATGTTTCATGAGATGAAATATTAAAACTATAGGTTATAAACATAGTATGGTAAGTTAGTTATCATTTATATTTATAATATTGTTATTGGATAATTATCTCTTTTTCTCTAATAACCAATTGAGTGGGAGGTTATTGGTGATTTCATAGTAACCCTGAGATAAAAGGAAAATGTTTTCCTAATTTTAGTAAGATTTGAGATTTCCAATCTCGGAAAGTTCTCATGGAATAATTGTCAAGTAAATCAGATTTACTAAACAAAAGCTTGGAGAGAATAGACGATTGTGGAGAGTTTCTATACGGTAGACTCTCAGCTGGCCGATGACCTAAACGATCACATAGCTTTTGCTAGACGATTGCATAGCTTTTGTTAAACAATTAGGCATCGTCCTATACGATAGGCTTTGACATCTCCCACTTGCTCAATCGTTTACATGATTGTTCTCCTCCGGTCTCATCCTCTAATCAAGTCCACACAAAGGCCACACTCTGGATTCTCACATCGAGAATACTAAGGTAACCTTTTTGGTGGTGTCATACTGAACTCGACAGAGTCGAGGTTCTGTGGGGGCCATTCGTGGTGTTCAGGGTGTTCGTGACTTGGAGATCGCTGTGTTCGTGCAGTGTAGAGTTTGTAGTGTTCGAGCATTCTTGTGTTGCGGTGTTGTCATTGTTCGAACGTTCATGATCAAGGGTCTTGAAGATGAGTCTTCAAAGGTATGTTAATTCCTTCCCTTGATTGCGTAGTAAAGCATGTTGTAATTTCTGTTTTGCGCATAGCTTATTGTTTTCGTTTGTGACTGTAATTGTATATGTTCATTTAGATTGAAATTTGGAAAGATCCTTCTGCTGCTCATGGAAATCCTCATGTCCGATTTCCTTCATGGACAACCGTTAAGAACATCCTCAAGTATCTACGGAGAACGAGGGACTACATGCTTGTGTATTATTCTAAGGATTTGATCCTGACAAGATACACAAACTCTAATTTTCAGATTGATAGGGATTCTAGGAAATCCACACTAGAATCAGTGTTCACTTTTAACGGAGGTGCAGTAGTATGGCAAAGCACCAAGTAGGGGTGCATCGCAGACTCCGCCATGGAGGCTGAGTATGTAGCGGCTTATGAAGCTGCTAAGGAAGTC
>NC_052355.1:27134266-27143171 GCF_009727055.1 Benincasa hispida | reverse complement strand
TGAAGCTGCTAAGGAAGTCGTTTAGCTCAGGAAATTTCTGACTGATCTGGAAGTTATTCCAGACATGTCAAAGCCAATCACATTTTATTGTGATAATAGTGGTGATGTGGCTAATTCTCGAGAGCCTAGGAGTCATAAGCGCGGCAAGCACATAGCGCGGAAGTATCATCTGATCCGAGAGATTGTGCATCGAGAGGACGTGATTGTCACGAAGATAGCTTCAGAGCACAATGTTGTTGATCTGTTTACATTAGTGGGTGGTTATTAATTTTATGGTAAAAGGAATAAAAGAAAAGTGGTTTTCTCTTCTTCCTTGAATGATTTGCTTTGGCTAAAGGATTGTGAGTTGCAAAAAATTTATGTGTTTTGATTACTTGAGAGAACTCTCAATCTTTTTCCTCCTCCACCCAAACTATCCATCCTAACCAAAATAGTCAGAGCCCACCACTCCTGGGTTCTCACCCCGAAAATACCAAGAACTCTTTGTGGTAGTGTCCAGGTTGCTATTCGAGGATTCTTGAAGAAGGTCTTCAAGAAATTTTTGAGTTCGTGATTGCTCGAGGCATATGTGAAGAAAAAGGTTCTTCAAAAAGCATGCTGTAATTTATTTTGAATGCATATATCTTGTATGTTTACTGTAAATTTAGTTTTCAATAATTAATGGAATTTGGATCCGCTTCCGCTCAAAGATCTCCTCAATACGAGTTCCTTCAATTGGTATTAGAGCTAGATTATTGGTTTCTGATTCCAAATTCCGTTCTTGTATTGAATTCGTTTACAGTAATGGTGGATTTTATAATCTGCATTTCGTTTATGTGATAAATGTTTGTGGATGTGTTGTTGATGGATGTTCCGGGATAGAAATCTATTTTTATGGCTTTCTGTTTATTTTAAAGTTGTTTTGTAAGGGCTTCTGTGTTTGTGGGCATTTATTTTTGCTCTTAAGTTGGAACAACTAAGGTTTTTAATGATAAATTCTCCTCATTTTTAGAAGAAATGCATGGATTTATTCAAACATTAGCAAACTCATGCAAAAGAAGTTTTATTACTAAATATCGTGGCACTAACGCATTGTATCGCAAGATTTCAAAGCAAGGATTAACGCTAACGCATTAGACAAGTGCCGCAGGAAAAGCTCTAATGGGTCATGCGTCGGAGGGAGTTCAACGTAGAAAAGATTCATTACTCCAGGCTGATTGTGTCACATCACCATTTGCAAGTATGGGCACCTGCAGCAGGGGGTGTCTGAAAAGCTTCCAAGCAGCAAGCGGCGTCTGAAAAGCTTCCGAGAGTCAGGCGGCTAATCAAGGCATGGACTTTAATGCTGCCCATTCACCAAGTGGACGTGACCAACGCCTATAAATAGATGAAGTCCCTCCAGAGTTAAGAAGTTCGGAAATTATCAAGATCCTTACTCTTTGTATATTGTAGTCATAGTTTTTAGTTCTTTAGAAGCTGTGCTGTGGTGCCAGACGATCAGAAGGGTTGAGAACCACCACCACCACTGGTCAGGGAGCGGAGGAAGGCACTCTTGAGAAAGATACTTCATCCAAATCCTATACAAGTGATTGTACACAATGAGATTGAGCCAAAGAAATACAAGAGATTGTATTCTTTAGCTTGACTCAGCTTCCTTCATCTCATTTATCGCTTTCATTTCATTTGAGTAAATATTGCTTTTGTAAAGACTCTCTGTTTCTTTATAAAATTCATATATTTTATCCATCATACTTGCCATTGTTTATTTCTTGTTTATGTTGAACGCATTAATACTTTATGTCAAACTTCATTCCAACGATCAAGCCAACTTGACAAATTGGTAAAAAGCATCTTTAACTTAGATTGTCCAAAAGAATAACTAAGCTGCATCAAGTAGGACGCGTAGTACAGCTAGAGATAAACTTGCTGGTGTCTTATGCATTCTGTGTTAGACGCATGCATCATAGAGATAGGTTTTGTATTTTATTCGCATTGAGAAATGTTGAATGAAGTCTAACGCATGAACAAAAGATAAGCAAATCACTCCATCTCATCCACATCTCATCTTGGTTTGTGTACATTCATCTTAGATCGACGCGTCCACTTACATGAAACTTCATTCTCACAGGATCCATCACTAACTACTCAACTCTTTTGCATCTCTTGCACAGGCACAACAATTTAGTGTAAATAACACATTTCTCACATTTATTTAGGAAAACCCCTACTGTAGATACAACGCAAGGTCTGTGTTTGGTTAACTGAATCCCTGAGTTCGACTTTGGACTTACCAGGAACCTAAATTAGATTTATACTTAGGTCTGGTTTAGGAAAACTTGAACGTCATTAGAAGAAGTTGTGTGCGTTCTGTTGCATATACCTGACGCCTCAACGCGTTACATTTACTTAAACGCATCAAAGCATAAACGCATCACTTACACTTAGAACTTATTCTTCCAATTTAGTTTATACAATACACTCTTAGAGCGAATCATGATAGCAACAAACAAGTTTTTGGTGCCGTTGCCAGGGATTCAGAAACAAAACTAACCAAAAATTTCGTTTGTATTTGTTCTAGGAACACTTCGGTCGAGGGACTATTACAAGTTAAGCCTAAGCTTGTGAACATTTATGAGCAAGGAGAGCACTCCTGAACTTAGATACGACCCGAGATTGAAAGAACCTTCCGGAGTAGGAACCGATCCAACCGTCGTCAAAGGTTGAGGCAGCAATTTATCAGACAATAAAACAGGTAACGAGCAATGGTGGAAGAACATGTAAATCAACAACTAGCTCAGCAACTAGCTCATGCTGCACAGAATCCAATCCTGATGGCGAATAAAAGCACGCTTCCCATAAGGGAGTATGCGTCTCCTGTACTGTATGATTTCTATCCGAGAATCATATACCCAACACCGGATGGAACCAGGTTCGAGATGAAATCTGTTATGCTCTAAATGCTCCAAACTGCTGGACAATTTGGGGGTGGTCGTGGTGAAGATCCTTACGCCCACATGAAGCGTTTCCTGGAAACGTGTAATTCATTTGTGATTACTAGAATCACCCCAGAGGTGATCAAGCTATTTTTGTTTCCCTATTCTTTGCGTGATGATGCAAAACAATGGGTGAGTTCACTGGAGCCTAGTGAAATCACCACCTGAGAGAAGTTGGTGGAAAAATTTATGCAAAAATACTTCCCACCTAGCACCAACGCGAGGAGGCGTCGAGAGATTATGAATTTTGAGCAAGAAGATGCTGAGACCTTAAGCGCCGCATGGGAGCGTTTTAAGGGCTTGGTCAAGAATTGCCTAAAGCATGGGATTACATTAACGATCCAAATGGAGACGTTTTATGGAGGACTGAATAGAGCATCACAGATGACAGCAGACGCAGCAACAACTAGTGAACTTATGGATATATTCTTACACTGAGGCTAAAGAGATATTAGACCGCATTGCGAAAACACAATATGGAATGGGTGGATGAATACGTATGATGGAAGAGCTGATGAAGAAGAGATCTCAGAACGTTAATTCTATGATGACTAGCTTTCTGCAAACATAACGCTGGGAAACGCATCAAGTTAGCAGAAGGTGAATCAGGTAGAGGCTTTGGGGCAACCCATGGCTAGCTGTTGGGCTGTGAGATCCTCAATCTAATTCTGAATTGTCATAAAACCCTCAGTCAGGGTATGCTTTTTATAAAAATAACCCATTCTCTAATACATATTAACCCTGGATGAGAAACCATCTAATTTTTCTTGGACAGGAGGATCATCAGAGCACCACCTAGGGGCGAAACCATCAGTAAAGGAATGGACCACGCCTGCATTTTCAATAAATGCATCAGCAACATCAACACCTTTTAATAGAGGGGACAGACGTCGAGCTCAGGATCTCCGCTTGAGACCTATTTGAAGAAGTACATAGCCCAGAATGACGCGTTGCTGAAAAGTCAGGCGTCATCTATCAGAAACCTAGAAATCCAGGTAGGACAGATAGCGAGCGAGTTAAAAAGCAGGCAACCTGGAGTTCTACCTAGCAATCCTGAAACACCTGGGAACAATAATGGAAAGGAGAAATGTCACGCGGTGACGTTGCGAAGTGGAAGAGCTCTTGAAGAAAGAAGAATGAATAAAAGAAATAGCAGTCCTTTGAAAGAATGCATCACATGTTCAATGGATTAGGAAGAAAGAACGCCTGAGAGTACAAGCCATTCAGAACCTAGTACGTCTAACGCGGGAAAGCCTGAGGTGACTTTGAACGCACCATTCCCTAGGCGTCTGATGAAGAAGAATGATGAACAATAATTCAAGTGCTTTCTTGAGCTCTTAAAGCAACTGAATATCAACATTCCACTTATAGAGGCTTCAGATTAGATGCCAACATATGTCAAATTTTTTAAGGACATTTTGACGAAGAAGAGAAGAGTCAATGAGAAGGAAGTAATAGCGTTAACGTAGGAGTGTAACATGTTAGTAAGCAACAGTCTACCAAAGAAGCAGAAGGACCCTCGGAGTTTCACAGTTCCTTATTCGATAGGAGGATTGGAGGTGGGTCATGCATTGTGCGATCTAGGAGCCAACATTAATCTCATGCCACTTTCAATTTTTAAGAAATTGGGGATTGGCGAAGCACCTACTTCATTTACTCTTCAGCTTGCTGACAGAACAATTAAGTACCCAGAAGGGAAGATTGAAAACGTTCTGGTGAAGGTTGACAATCTCATATTCCCAGCAGACTTTATTATCTTGGACTATGAAGCAGATAGGGAGGTACCAATTATCCTTGGACGCCCCTTCTTAGCTACTGGGAAAGTTTTAATTGACGTGCATAAAGGCGAATTAACTATGTGCGTGGACAATGAAGAGGTGAAGTTTAATGTGCTCAATGCATTAAAGTTCCCAGATAGTGGTGATTGTCAACTAAATAGTATTGTGTTTCCTGAAGAAGAGACTCATGTACGTGAGGTCCTCGCGTTGGAGGAGAATCTGAAAGAAACGGAGCCGCCAAGTCTGAGTGAGTGGCGAAAAAATCCAACGCGTCCATCACTTGAAGAACCACCAGATCTCGAGTTGAAACAGTTACCTGGACACTTGAAATATGCATTCCTTGGAACCAACAACACTTTACCTGTGATCATTTTCGCAAATCTTACAGAGCCTAATGAGCAATCTCTCTTGCAGATGCTGAAAAAGCACAAGTGTGCAATAGGCTGGACGCTTGCGGATATCCGTGACATTAGTCCATCTTGTTGCATGCATAAGATTAGGTTGGAAGAAGGGAAGTCGGGGTCAATCGCACCTCAAAGAAGGCTGAACCCATAATGAAAGAAGTGGTTAAGAAAGAAATTTTAAAATGGTTGGACGCGGGAGTTATTTATCCTATATCCGACAGTAGCTGGGTAAGTCCAATCCAATGCGTTCCCATTAAAGGAGGAGCGACCGTGATATTCAACAGCAATAATGAACTCATACCCTCGAGGATTGTCACGAGCTGGCGCATCTGTATGGATTACAGGAAGCTCAACGCAGCAACTAGGAAAGACCACTTCCCTCTTCCTTTCATCGATCAAATGCTTGAAAGACTTGCGGGCAAAGAATTTTATTGCTTTTTTGATGGATACTCTGGTTACAATCAGATTCTGATAGATCCGGAAGATCAGGAGAAGACCACGTTTATTTGTCTCTTTGGAACATTTGCATTCAGACGCATGCCCTTTGGGCTATGTAACGCATTCGGGACATTTCAAAGATGTCTGATGGCTATCTTCTCTGACTTCCTAGAAAATACCATTGAAGTCTTCATGGACGATTTTTCAGTCTTTGGAGACTCATTCCAGTCATGCCTAGATAATTTGGATACCATCCTCGCTCGATGCGAGGAAATAAACTTGGTGCTGAATTGGGAGAAATGTCACTTCATGGTGACTGAAGGAATTTTCTTAGGTCACAAAGTATCTAAGGCTGGCTTGGAAGTAGATGAAGCCAAAATAGATGTCATAGCAAAACTTCCACCACCATCAAATGTTAAAACTTTACGAAGTTTTCTAGGGCATGCCAGCTTCTATAGACGGTTCATTAGAGGATTCTCTTAGATTGTGCGACCTCTGAGCGCATTACTAGAGGTGAACCGACCCTATGACTTTAATGAAGACTGCACTGACCCATTTGAAACCTTGAAGTATGCGTTGACGACAGCTCCAGTACTGATAGCACCGGACTAGACGCATCACTTTATTCTCATGTGCGATGCGAGTGATGTGGCAGTAGGAACAATGTTAGGGCAGAAAAAGGGTAATTTGATACATCCCATCTCCTACGCGTCCAAAAAATTAAATGACTCTCAGAAACACTACACCACTACTGAAAAAGAAATGTTGGCTGTAGTGTTTGGCATTGAAAAGTTTCGATCTTACTTAGTTGGTGTGTCAGCCACCATATACACCGACCACTCAGCCATAAAATTCCTGATGAGCAAAACAGAGGCGAAGCCAAGGTTGATAAGATGGGTGCTGCTGCTACAGGAGTTTGATATTGAAATCCAGGACAGAAAGGGAACAGAAAATCAGGTGGCTGACCACCTGTCTAGGCTAGAGAATCAAGAAATGCAAGCATAAGAAGGTGAAATCAAGGACTCATTTCTTGATGAAAGCCTGTTTAGAGTTGAAGGCAGAGAACCATAGTATGCGGACATAGTCAATTATTTAACCACCAAGCAATTCCCTAGGAACTTCAACTCTCAGCAAAAGAAGCGGTTAGTTCATGACAACAAGTTTTATTTTTGGGATGAACCATTTCTATATAAACAAGGCCCTGACTCCATAATGCGTCGATGCGTTCTGGAGGAGGAGACACAATGCATCTTAGCTGAGTGTCATGACTCTCTTTACGGAGGGCATTTCGGTGGGCAAAGAACTGCAGCGAAGGTCCTTCAAAGCGGATACTTTTGGGCCACCGTCTTTAAAGACGCGAGGGAGTTTGTTCGAAAATGTGAACCCTGTCAACACACCGGGAATATTTCTTCAAGGGATGCAATGCCCTTGAACAATATTCTCGAAGTTGAGCTGTTTGACGTTTGGGGCATAGATTTTATGGGACCTTTTCCCCTGTCCTGTGGCCAACAGTACATCCTACTTGCAGTAAATTATGTATCTAAGTGGGTAGAAGCAGTAGCCTATGCTAGGCATGATGCGTCCATTGTATCTAAGTTTCTTACCAGAAACATCTTTACACACTATGGACGCCAAGAGCCCTCATAAGCGACGAAGGTACGCACTTCATTAATCACATCATTTCCAAATTACTTGTAAAATATAATGTCAGGCACAAGATCGCCACTGCCTACCAATCACAAACAAATGGTCAAGCGGAAGTATCAAATCGAGAAATCAAGTCTATCCTGGAGAAAGTCGTCAATGCGACGTGGAAGGATTGGGCACAGAGGCTGGATGAAGCACTCTGGGCCTACAGGACTGCATACAAAACTCCTATAGGTGTGTCTCCATACTCTCTTGTTTTTGGAAAAGCTTGTCACTTACCTTTAGAGGTTGAGCACAAGGCATTTTGGGCAGTTAAGAAGCTAAACATGAACTTGGACGCCGCGGGTGCTCAACGCAAACTTCAGTTCAATGAGCTTGGGGAATGGCGATTGAACGCGTACGAGAACAACAAACTGTACAAAGAAAAGACAAAGCATTGGCATGACTAACGCATCAGTAAGAAAGAACTTGTTGTTGGCTAAAAAGTTCTATTGTTCAATTCACGTCTGCGTTTGTTTCCAGGAAAACTAAAATCCAGGTGGTCAGGACCCTTTATCATTAAGACAATCTTTCCATATGGAGCTGTGGAAATAACACGAGAAGATGGCACCAATGCATTCAAAGTAAACGGCCAAAGAGTGAAGCCTTACTATGAAGATGGACTGGAATGCCAAAAGTCATCTCTCGCACTACACGAAGCCAGTTGAGGCCCACATCGAAGTATCCCTGCGTTCGCATCGCCATATATTCCAGGGACGATTCCTCTATCCTTGCCTTTTTGCATTATGTATTTTGCGATGCGTTTGAGTTTGTTGATTTATTTTTTTGGTTATTTTAAGATTGATTATTCTTTGTTTTTGCTTTTATAAAAGTTGGAAACTTTTTTGTTTTTATTTAAAAGTTGTGTATAATTGAGTTGGGAATAATGGACGCATTAGACGCAAGTCTAACGCATGGCCCAGTTGAAGGGATGCGTCTCGAGAACACAAAAACACTCGAGTATTTAGAAACCCGAGACGTCTCTTCAGCTTTACATTTATTACGACGTCAGGCGCCGTCTGACATCAGCCACTAATTCTCTCTCAGCCTATAAAAGGACCCAACGATTCGAAGCCTTCTTCTTCTTTATTTTCACTATCGAGTTCTCTGAAACAAAAAAAAAGGAAAAAAAACCTAACCTCTCCGTCTCCCTCGCTTCCGATTCGCTCGAGCTTCTCTGGCCACAATGTCGTCCGCCTCAGATAGCCAAAACCAGACCGTGAGCTTCGGGAATGACTCACTGGTAAGCTCCTATTCCTCGTCCTCTGTTTCAATTTCACCTCCCCCGAGCCCTAGAAAAACCACCAAAACCCTTGCTCTAACTAAACCCACACACGGTGGAGCCACCTCTTCCCAGCGGTCGTCTGTTTCGAAACCTTCCATAGTACCCATGAAACTCACTTTCAAAGCCTCCAAATCCATCGTTACCCTTCCGGCCAAGACCCCTCAACCTAAACCTAAGACCCCTCAACCAAAACCCAAAACTACCCCCAAGCCAAGGGCCAAAACACCTGCAAAACCAAGGACGCGTTCCTCATACCCCAGTGGGCACCCCTCCATTTACTCCACCCATACCACCCTCTGACAGTCCTGCGTCAGAGCGCAATCTTGAAGAGTTGGTAGAATT
>NC_052355.1:27119967-27132986 GCF_009727055.1 Benincasa hispida | reverse complement strand
CGCATGATGAGACATTATCAAAGGAACGCGTCCTGGCTACCTATTGCGTCATGCAGTGCATCCCTTTGGACGTTGGAAGAATTATAAGGGATCAGATCAAGGCCATCAAGACTAAGCCACAAGGGCAACTCTACTTTCCATGGCTTATCTGTGCACTATGCGAACGTGGGGGCATCCCTTTAGAGGATGATCATGAAGATATCGATGGCTTGATAGACATAAAGTTTGTGAGGTGTCTACTTCGCGGTTCACTGCATCAACCTGCCTTACCTGCCAAGGAAGTGGCAACCAAACCTCGATCATCCAAACCCGCCCTCAAAAGAAGACGTGTCCAAATTGTTGAACACAGCGATGAAGCTGAGCTTGAACTTCCGGCTGAAGAAGTGCAACCAACCCTCAATCTTACTTTCCATGACTCACCATTGGCCCCGCCAGAAGGGAGTCCTGATCAAACGCACCAAGAACCAACTCATATAGATCAGGACATCCCTTATTCCCTTTCTTCGCCCCAACCAAGTCCAATTCCCAACATTATGCCTCCTCCAATAATCTTTGAACTAACTGGGCTAGGGTCAAGCAACGCAACAAATTTTGAAGACCCAGTTGGAAGAAATGAAGAACCAATACCACCTCAACACAATGCAGACTTAGAAGAGTTTAAAACTTTTATTAGTGATCAGCTCAGACCGCTGGCCGTATCTATCGAAGGTCTTCAGCAACAGAATCAGGTTCTAAGAGATTATCTAAGACAGCAAACAAGACAGATGCAAGACCAATTTGTTTACACAACATAATACATCAATTAGGTCTTGATTGGAATGTTTGCTCTACCTCCACTACCTGCCCATCTTAGAAACCCCTTGCGTTTTATGGATGAAGACCCTGGGGAAGAATGCAGAGATGACACGCCAGCATAATAGAGTTTTGGGGTGTTCGGGTATTTTTGTATTTTGATTTAATTGTTCTTTTGTATCTGCTTGACTTGTTTGTTTACTTCATGTGAATTTATGAAAATGAATGAGAAATTCCTATCATTTTGTTCCTTGTGTTTGACCTTGGCATACTTGATTTTTGTTCTTTAAATATTTTATAAGTCTTGTGCTTTTCCTGACCTCAATGATATCAACTATATGAAATCTATAAGTATAAAGTAGGTGTTAGGGAAATCAACAAGGCATGAACTTTTCTAAAAAGGTTATGTTTACCTTCTAACACGTGCAAGCTTTAAGTCTTAAACTCCTTTCAGACTCTCAAAGCCTTTTTGAAATTTTGTTTCTCTTTTAGCAATGAGGATTTAGCTCGTCTCTAAATTCGGGATGAGTATAGCTCATCTCCAAATTTAGGGATGAAGGAAATCCGAGTTAGGACGCATCAAACGGGTACATCATAAAGAAAAGGGAACAAAATAAGAAAAATGTTAAATGCAACTTCTCTGTCATTACTTCAAAAGGAAAACCTTAAAATGGCATGAGTATAGTTGGAACAGGCACTTAGCCGCAGTTGGATGCTCGCATGACACCCATGGGGGCAAGCCAAAACGAAGTTAAGTCTCCTAGACTAACGCGTCCCATATAACTCTTTTATCTAGTCTGAAGAAATTATATCTTGAAGTGCATGAATATTAGATATGAGTTTAGTTGTGAAAGGTTCTCACCCGTAGTTGGATGCTCGCATGACACCCGTGGGGGCAAGCCAAAACGAAAGTGGGATACCTGGAACAACGCATGGGTAAGTGAGTTCATAATTTTTTCTTTTTATCCGACATTTATTTTAAAAAAAAGAGCATCTAACACTTTGCTGGTTTAAAAAAAAATGGGAATGTTTTGAGAAATGAAAGGAGTTATGATAAAAGGCTTGCTGCACCTGAATTTAAACATTAGTCCTTGTAGAAAAGAGTCAATCTGAGTTATATTTTTCAAACTCTTATCTCAAGCTTATGACTGAATATGATGGGAGGCGAACTCTGCACACTTAAGACAAAGAAGATAACAAAGAATTATTTTGGAATGCTTGAGGACAAACATTGTTCAAATCTGAGGGTGGTGATAACTTGTAGAAATAAAAGTTATGTTTGCTCTTAAGTTGGAATAACTAAGGTTTTTATTGATAAATTCTCCTCATTTTTAGAAGAAACGCATGGATTTATTCAAACATTAGCAAACTCATGCAAAAGAAGTTTTATTACTAAATATCGTGGCACTAACGCATTGTATTGCAGGATTTCAACGCAAGGATAAACGCTAATGCATTAGACAAGTGCCGCAGGAAAAGCTCTAATGCATGGGCCATGCGTCGGAGGAAGTTCAACGCAGGGAAGATTCATTGCTTCAGGCTGATTGTGTCACATCACCATTTGCAAGTATGAGCACCTGCAGCAAGCGGAGTCTAAAAAGTTTCCGAGAGTCAGGCGGCTAACCAGGGCATGGACTTTAATGCTGCCTATTCACTAAATGGATGTGACCAACGCCTATAAATAGATGAAGTCTCTCCAGAGTCAAGAATTTCAGAAATTATCAAGATCCTTACTCTCTGTATATTGTAGTCATAGTTTTTAGTTCTTTAGAAGCTGTGCTGTGGTGCCAGACGATCAGAAGGGTTGAGAACCACCACTACCACTGGTTAGGGAGCGGAGGAAGGCACTCTTAAGAAAGACACTTCATCCAATTCCTATACAAGTGATTGTACACAACAAGATTGAGCCAAAGAAATACAAGAGATTGTATTCTTTGGCTTGACTCAGTTTTCTTTATCTCATTTATCGCTTTCATTTCATTTGAATAAATATTTCTTTTGTAAAGACTCTCTGTTTCTTTATAAAATTCATATATTTGATCCATCATACTTGCCATTGTTTATTTCTTGTTTATGTTGAACGCATTAATACTTTATGCCAAACTTCATTCCAACGCTCAAGCCAACTTGACAAATTGGTAAAAAGCATCTTTAACTTAGATTGTTCGAAAGAATAACTAAGCTGCATCAAGTAGGATGCCTAGTACAGCTAGAGATAGACTTGCTGGTGTCTATTGCATTCTGTGTTAGACGCATGCATTATAGAGATGTTGAATGAAGTCTAACACATGAACAAAAGATAATCAAATCACTCCATCTCATCCACATCACATCCTGGTTTGTGTACATTCATCTTAGACCGACGCGTCCACTTACATTAAACTTCATTCTCACATGATCCATCACTAACTACTCAACTCTTTTGCATCTCTTGCACAGGTACAACAAATTAGTGTAACTAACACATTTCTCACATTTATTTAGGAAAACCCCTATAGTAGATACAACACAAGGTCTGCGTTTGGTTAACTGAATCCCTAAGTTCGACCCTGGACTTACTAGGAACCTAAATTAGATTTATACTTGGGTATGGTTTAGGAAAACTTGAACGTCATTGGAAGGAGTTGTGTGCGTTCTGTTGCATATACCTGACGCCCTAACGCGTTACATTTACTTAAACGTATCAAAGCATAAATGCATAACTTACATTTAGAAATTATTCTTCCAATTTAGTTTATACAATACACTCCTAGAGCGAATCACGATAGCAACAAACAATATTAAATTGTAATCGAGTCTGTATTTGTTAAGTTTTGAGTTGCTCGTGAAGCTTCAAAGAAGAAAGGTTGCAGTGCGTTTCGATAAAGAAAACGAAACGGAGGTTGCTGCATCGTGTATTTAGATCTAAACGATCATTTAGTTTTTGTTATGCTATCGTGTAGAGTTTGCTACACGATCGTTTTGCATTGGCTGCATGATCGCGTAGGTGCTCGCTTGGCGGACGATCGCAAGGTATTCGATACTCGACGCATCCTTGCATGCTAAACGATCGTATAGACTATCATGCTCATCACATAGTCATTAGCTACACACGATCATGCAGTATATGATAGTTGATGCATGGATGTTTACTACACGACATACTTCAATTATGTTTGGGTTCTTGTAGATCAACCAGATGGGATTGAACCTATCAGTTGTAATGGATCTATAAGAGAAAACAAGGTGTTGATGGGAAGATGCAAACCTTCAAGGCTAGATTAGTGGCAAAGGGTTACACCCAGGTTGAGGAAGTTGACTATTAGGATACTTCTGTCCATTGCCTCATATTATGACTATGAGATTTGGCGAATGGACTTCAAGACTGCCTTTCTGAATGTCAATCTTGAGGAAACTATTTATATGGAGCAGCCCAAAGGATTCATAATCCAAGGTCAAGAGCAAAGGGTTTGTAGGCTTAATTGATCCATTTATGGACTGAAGCAAGCTTCTCGATCTTGGAACATAAGGTTTGATACTGCGATTAAATCTTATAGCTTTGATCAAAATTTTGATGAGCCTTGTGTTTACAAGAGGTTCATCAACGATTTATTAGCTTTCTTAGTGTTACAGATGAAAGATTTGGGAGAGGCTCAGTTTGTTCTGGGAATCTAGATCTTTCGACATAGAAATAACAAAATGCTAGCTTTGTCTCAAGCATCGTACATTGACAAAATGCTTGTCAAGTATTTGATGCAGAACTCCAAGAGAGGCTTACTGCCTTTCAGACATGGAGTGATATTGTCTAAGGAACAGTGTCCTAAGACACCTCAAGAAGTTGAGGAGATGAGAGGAATCCCCTATGGATCGATTGTTGGCAGTCTGATGTATGCGATGTTATGTACGAGACTTGACATCTGCTATGCAGTGGGGATAGTTAGTAGATATTAATCTAATCCAGGATTAAATCACTGAATCGTTGCTAAAAACATCCTTAAGTATCTATGGAGAATGAAGGATTACATGCTCGTGTATGGTTCTAAGGATCTGATCCTTACTAGATACACAGACTCTGGTTTTCAGATTAATAAGGATTCTAGGAAATCCACATCAAGATCAGTATTCACTCTTAACAGAAGAGCAATAGTTTGGAGAAGCACGAAGCAATGGTACATCACTGACTCCATCATGGAGGCTGAGTATGTAGCGACTTGTGAAGCTGCTAAGGAAGTTGTTTGGCTCAAGAAATTCTTGATTGATCTAGAAGTCGTTTCAGATATGTCAAAGCTCATCACACTTTATTGTGATAATAGTGGTGCTGTGGCTAATTCTCGAGAGCCTAAGAGATACAAGTGTGGGAAGCATAAAGAGAAAAAGTATCATCTCATCCGAGAGATTGTGCATTGAGGGGACGTGATCATCATGCAGATTTCTTTGATGCACAATGTTGTTGATCCATTTACAAAGGCCCTCATGGCTAAGGTGTTTGAGGGTCACCTGTAGAGTATGGGTCTATTAGGCAGGCCACGTCTAGACTAGAGCAAGTGGGAGATTTGTACTGGGCGCGTGTTATGTCCTAGTTTATTATTTGTGTACTTTGTATTTGTACACCGTACTAGCTTTAGGTCAAGTGGGAGATTGTTGGGGTTGATGCCCTAAATCTCATAAGGTCCTATAGTTTGTAAATGTATTGTATAAACTCATTATTTATTTAATAAAATGTATGATATTTTATTCTGAATTTTGTTGCATTAATCACAAACCAACAAACTAAGTGCCAAAGTTACCTCGTAGTTTAAACATGTATATAGAGACATACAGATGGATCATATTTTAAGTGATAACCTAAATGGTCTATAGTAGATGGGTAAGGCTGGATACCTTATCCTAGTGACATTATGAGTATGACCTATTTTGTAGATGTTACAAATGTTGTAAAGTGCTACAACTGATCTGGTCCCGATCATTCATGTGGAGACATATGAGCGGGGATATTCTATACAAAGAAGTTTGTATAAGATCGGAACACGAAATGAGTAGTCTCATTATATAACACTGTTCTTAATAGAGACTTACATTCATCAGTATGACCATAGGTAACACGACCTGAATCCTGAGTGAGTTGTGAACTCCGGCCTATGAAGGCGGTCCTTTGATTTGCATGGGTGAGAGTGGCCGCCTACCATTTTGGGGATTCGTCTGATTGGGGAGTTGGGAACACAATTACACAAGATGGAATTCACTCCTTCCCCAATGTTGGGGTAAGTATATAAATTACTCCTTTAAGGGCTGATTCCAGGGCTTGAACAATGTGGTGCCATACTCTCTCCTGGCCCGGGAGGGATTAGTCATAGTGGGACTATGATTTATTGTTCATTAGAGGAATCAGTGATACTTAAGAAGTTAGATGTAACTACAGGGACAATATGGTAATTTTCGCCATGTTGTACTTACGAGCAATTTGTAAAGGATCGTTGTACTATTGACTGGTTATATCCAATGGACACAGAAATATATCTGCAGTGCGAAGAGTGCAGCTATCGGTCTTCAGTAGAGTGCCTGACAGTTAACGGATGGTGAATGATTTAATTAAAGAGTTTGATTAATTATTCACGTACCGTTGAAGCTTCAAGCTACATGTGCATGAGGCCCCCTCGGTAGCTCAACAAGATTTAATGAGGATTAGTTTTGGATTAATTTAAATTGTTCAAATTAATTGAGGGAATTAATTGTATGTGATATAATTAAGTTAATTATATATGATATAATTACTATAATATATTTGATACATTATAATATAAAGTATTTTTTAGAGGAATTAAATATTTGAATATGTTTCAAATATTAATTATGTGAATTAGATTCAAATATTAATTGTGTGAATTAGTTTCATATAATTAAAATTTAATATAAATATGATTTATATTAAATACCATTAGTGAGATAAAAGAAACTCTAGGTTGTATTGTATATGATACAATATTGAAACTATAGGTCATATGTTATATTTGATATAACATATAGTTTAATATATATCATATGATAAAGTAATTATCATATGAATATATATTAAATAAATAAATAAATTATTATTCATTTATTTATTAAAATTAATTAATTTTAATTTTAAAATTAATTATAGGGAAGGAGTTGTAACTCCCTCCCCCTTTTTTCTCTCCACCAGATACGTGTTACAAAGGTTCTTCCTTCTTCCTCCTGTAAGAAAGGGAAATAGGTGTAACACACGGTGAACCCTTTGTAATTCTCCCAGATCTTTCTTCCTCTAAAAAATTCTCTCAATTCCCTCAATCCTAAAATTAGCTAGAGCACACCACTGGATCCCTCATCCCAAAGGATACCAAGGTTGTATTCGTGGTTGAGTGAATTGGAAAGGTTCTTTGTGAAGAAAGCCATCAAAGGTAAGGTTTTCTAAAAACCCTAAAATTTCTTTTCTTTTTATCATTTTGTAGCATGTTGTATTTTTTAATAAATGCATGATCTGTACTTCGTCTCTATAAAATTGTTTTTCTAAAAAGAATTGGGATTTGGGACAATCCCGCTTCTGCTCAAAGTTCTCCTCATAGGGGTTCTTTCAACACGAACTCTGATTTTTAGACTGATAAGGATTCTAGGAAATCCACCTTAGGATCAGTGTTCACTCTTAATGATGGGGCAGTAGTCTGGAGGAGCACCAACCAAGGGTGCATTGTTGACTTCGCTATGGAGGCTGAGTATGTAGCAGCATGTGAAGTTGTGTGGCTCAAGAAGTTTCTGACTGATCTGGAAGTAGTTCCAGACATGTCTAAGCCCATCACCCTTTATTGTGATAATAATGGTGTTGCAACTAATTTTCGATAGCTTAGAAGTCACAAACGTGGGAAGCACATAAAGCGGAAGTATCATCTCATTCGAGAGATTGTGCATCGAGGGGACGTGATCGTCACATAAATAGCTTCGATGTACAATGTTGCTGATCCATTTATAAAGACCCTCACGACTAAAGTGTTTGAGGGTCACCTGTAGAGTATGGGTCAAAGGAACATGCCACATCTAGTCTAGGGCAAGTGAGAGATTTTGTACTGGGTGCGTTTTATGCCCTAGTTTATTGTTTTGTGTACTTTGGTATTAGTGTGACTTTTATTATGTACACCCCACTAGCTTTAAGAAAAGTGGGAGATTGTTGAGGTTGATGCCCTAAATCTCATGGGTCCTGTAGTTTGTAATTGTAATGTACAAACAGTTTATTTATTTAATAAAATATGAGATATTTTAATCGACATTTAGTAGCATTAACCCACAAAACCAATAAAATAACATCTAAGGTTATCTTCTGTGACTTAAACATGTATGTGTTTAAGTGATAACCTAAATGGTCTGTAGTAGATAGATAAGGCTAGGTACTTTATCCTGTTGACACTAAGAATATGACCCGTTTTGTAGATGTTACAATTAATGTAAAGTTCTACAAATGATCTGATCCTGATCATTCATGTAAACACCTATGAGTCGGGGTGTTTTATACAGAAGGGATTGTATAAGACCAAACCACGAAATGAATAGTCTCATTGTATAACGTTGTTAATAATAGAGACTTACATTTTACTAGGATGACCATAGGTGACATGACCTAAATCTGGAGTGAGTTGTGAACTCCTGCCTATGAAGGTGCTCCTTTGATTTGTATGGGTAAGAGAAGCCAGATCACTGACTCAATAAGCCTACCATTTTGGGGATTTGTCTGATTGGGGAGCTGGGAACATAGGTACACAAGATGGAATTCACTCATTTTCTAATGTCGGAGTAAGTAGATAAATTGCTCTTTTAAGGGCTGATTCTAGGGCTTGAATAAAGTGGCACCACACCCTCTCTTGGCCTGAGAAAGGTTTGTTCATAGTTGGACTATGACTTATTGTTCATTAGAAGGATTAGTGGTACTTAAGGAGTTAGATGTAACTACAGGGGAAAAACAAAAATTTTGGTCAATTGTACTTACGAGCAATTTGTGAAGGATCATTGCACTGTTGACTGGTTATATCCAATGAACACAGAAAAATATCTGTAGTGCGAAGAGTTCAGCCGTCGGTCTTTAGTGGAGTGTCCGACAGTTAATGGAAGTTGATCGATTTAATTAAAGGGGTTTAATTAATTGATCAAGTACCATTAGAACTTCAATCTATATTTCCATAAGGTCCCCTTGGTAGCTCAACTAAGATAATTGAGAATCAAATTAATTTTAGGTTAATTTGAATTATTCAAATTAATTGAGGGAATTAATTATATATGATATAATTATATAATGTATTTGATACATTATAATATAAAGTTTATTTGAGAGGAAATAATTATTTAAATATGATTCAAATATTAATTATATGAATTGGATTCATATAATTAATTTTTTAATATAAATTTGATTTATATTAAATAATGTAATTATTGAGAGATAAGAAACTATAGATTATTTTATATGTGATATTATATAATCTATAGGTTATGTTAGATTTTGATGTAACATAAGATTAGTGATGTATATATTAATTATATATTAATATATTTATATAAATATATTTTTATTAAAATAGGGAGGGAGTTATGTAACTCCCTCAACAAAACCTCTCCAATGATTTTTGACGTGGGGTTGGAGTTGGAAGATATTTCTTCTTCTTCTTCTCCCAAAAACACAGAGTTTGTATGTTTTCCTTACTCTCTCTTGGCTCCCAAGTTTATACAATAAAAATTTTTCCTCTCAAAAGATTACTCTTTCCCTCTCCCAAAGATTAACACAGAGCCCACAAAACTCTTGTGGATTCTCAACCAAAGGAGAATATCAAGGTTTCGTTGTGGTGGTGGCCATTTTGGTGGAGTTGCTATTTTCTGTGATAGATTACGATTGAAGAGTTCATGACCGGTTGGAGAGGAATTTCGTGAAGATCTCTAGACTTCAAAGGTTAGTGTAATCCAAACCTAATTCCTCTTCTTTAATGTTTTAAAAACATGCTGTAAAATTATTTGTTTTTTTTATCTAGAATTAATAAACTAGGTCTATGTAATTTTAATTCTCTGTAAGATTTGAAATTGGGACACGATCTTTACTTCTGCTTCGGACCTCACAGTTCTTCAGCCTCGACGTAGTGGGAGGGTTATAACCCAACCTACTTATTATTTAGGTTTAATAGAAACTCAAAACATCATATCAAATGATGACGTCGAGGATCCATTGACCTATGTGCAAGCAATGGTTGATATGGACAAAGATGAATGGATTAAAGCCATGAATTAGGATTTGGAGTCTATGTACTTCAATTCCGTCTAGTCAGTTGTAGATCATCCTGAAGGGATAAAATCCATAGGTTACAAATGGATCTACAAGAGAACGAGAGGTGAGATGATAAGGTGAAAACCTTTAACGCTAGATTAGTGGCAAAGGGTTATACCCAAGTTGAATGAGTGGACTATGAAGAAACTTTCTCATTTGTTGCCATGCTTAAATCTATCTAGATTCTCTTGTCCATCGCCACATATTATGACTATGAAATATGGTAGATGGACGTCAAGACAACCTTTCTGAATGGTAATCTTGATGAGACCATTTACATGAATCAACTAGAAGGATTCATTAAACAAGGACAATAGCAAAATGTTTGCAAGCTTAATCGATCCATTTATGGGATGAAACAAGCATCTCGATCTTGGAATATAAGATTTGACACTCCGATTAAATCTACTGGATTTGATCAGAATGTTGATGAACCTTGTGTTTACAAGAAGATCATCAACAATTAAGTAGATTTCTTAGTGTTGTATGTGGATGATATCCTACTAATTAGGAATGATGTAGGTTTTCTGACTGACATTAAGAAATGAATACCTACTCAGTTTCAAATGAAAGATTTGGGTGAAGCACAGTTTGATCGAGGGACCCAAATCATTAGGGATCGTAAGAACAAAATATAGTCTTGTCTCAAGCATCGTACATTGACAAAATGCTTTTCAGGTATGCGATGCAAAATTCCAAGAAAGGTTTCTTACCTTTCAGGCATGGAATTATCTTGTCTAAGAAACAATGTACAAAGACACTTTAAGATGAGACAGATTCCCTATACATCGGCAGTAGGTAGCCTAATGCATGCCATGTTGTGTACTAGCTAAGATATTTGCTTTGTAGTGGGAATAGTCAGTAATGAAGGACATCTAAAACAAAGATCTCCATGAGCAACGAAAGTAGATCGTTCAAAATCCCATTCAGAATGAACACAAAAATCATAGTCTAATCGAAAACAAACAGATTATGCACAAACAGAAATTACAGCATGCTACTTTAAGACACAAGGGATAGAGTATGCGTACCTTTTAAGAACTATTCTTCAAGTATCCCTCGATCAGTCTTCAATGCGTCCAAAGCAGCACTCGAACACAACGAACAGAACACAAAAAAGATGAACAACTGAATGCTCCTCGAACCCAATCGAGTCCAAATCGATCCACAAATGGATTTAGAATACCACCATAATCGTTACCTTGGTATTCTCGGTGTGAGAATCCAGAAGTTGTGGGCTTTTCATGATCTTGGATTGAGGAAGATAGGAAGTATATGATCGAGTAAGTGGGAGATATGAAGACTGTCTATCGCATAGACGATGTCCTCGGTTGTTTAGAAAATGGAAGCCTATCGTATAGACTTTGCTACTCTATCGTTTAGCAACGATCAACGAGTAACTATCGTATAGTGAACTCTTAACGATCATGTATGCTCTCAACGACTATCGTTTAGTAAAAACTCTTTTTTACTTGATAGCCTTTTTTTCGTGAGAATTTCCCGAATGAATCAACTTCTAAATTTGGAAAACAATTTTCCTTTTTATCTCACGGTTACCATAAAACTTCCAATAACCTCCCACTCAAATAGGTTATTGGAGAAAAAGAATTAATTATCATATAATTAACATATTATAAATAAATATGATAACCAACTTATCATATTATATTTATAACCTATAGTTTTAATATTTCATCATATGAAACATATAAACCATAGTTCTTTTTCTATTTTATGGTACTTAATATAAATCATATTTATATTAATTCCTCCAAATAATGTATCTAATACATCATATCAATTATATCATATATGATTAAATTTCCTCTTGTTAATTTGAACACTTCAAACTTACCCAAAATCTGATTCTCAACTTGAACCCATTGAGCTACCAAGGGAACCTCATGGACCTGTAGCTTGAATCTCCAACGGTACGTGAATAACTGACTAAAATCTTTAGTCACGAGATCCACCATCCGTTAACTGTTGGTCACTCCACTAAAGACCGACAGCGACACTCTTCTCACTACAGATATATTTCTGTGTCCATATGACTAATCAACAGTGCGATAACCCTTCATAAATCGCTCGTAAATATAGCTGGGCCAATTTACCGTTTTTCTCCTGTAGTTACATCTAACTTCTTAAGTACCACTGATTTTTTGAATGAACAATAAGTTGTAGTCCTACTATGACTGAGTACTCTCTTCCAAAGAGAGGGTGTGGCCACTATGTTCAAGACCCAAAATCAGCCCTTAAGGGAGTAATTTATCTACTTACCCCTGCTTCAGGGAATGAGTGAATTCCTTCTTATGCAGTTGAGTTCCCAACTCCCCAATCAGGCGAATCCCCAAAAAGGTAGGCTTGTTGAGTTGGCAATTTGACCACTCTTACCCATACTAATCAAAGGACTGCTCTCATAGGCAGTTATTTTCAACTCACTCGGGATTAAGGTCATGTCACCCATGGTCATTTTAGTGAAATGTAAGTCTCAATTATCAATGACGTTATATAAAGAGACTAATCATCTCGTGGTCCGATCTTATACAAGCTCTTTGTATATGACACCCTCGCTCGCATGTTTCCACATGAATAGTCAGGATCAGACTATTTGTAACACTTTACAACACTTGTAAATTTCTACAAAGCGGGCCGTATCCGTAGTGTCATCAGGATAAGGTATCCCTCCTTTATTCTTATACTACAGACCATTTAGGTTATTATTTAAGGCATAATCCACTTGTATGTCGTACATACATGCTTAAGTTACATGAAATAACCACGGATCTTAGTTTATTAGATATGAGTAAATGCAAATAAAATAACATTTATTTTATTAATAACAATGTGTACAAAATTTTTACAAACTATGAGACGGCCGAGAGAATTAAGACACCAATCCCAACAATCTCCCATTTGTCCTAATGCCTCC